>NC_133656.1:242240472-242457702 GCF_009905375.1 Apium graveolens
TTTGATCTTGTTCTCATCTTTACTATGCCACTTGAGATCTGAAGAAAGAACATGGCTATTATGAAAGTCTACTGATAGAAGATATTAGAAAGAAGTCTGATCGTTTTCCATCATTCTAGTTGTTCACAGTTCTGCCAACACTTCCATTTTGAGATCTTGTAAGCTGTTTCTGAATAATTCACTTGATAAATTGAATAAGTGATGCACTTCCACAATTGACGCGAGAAGTTCCATATTGAGATCTTGTAAGCTTTTTCTGCATATTATCCACTTGATAATTCTGAATAAGCGGTGCACTTTCACATTGACACACATAATCGCCACTTGTTTCTATGTCTTCAACATCTGCATCATCCATATAATCAAAGTCCATACTACCTCCAAGTGAAAATTTCCCACCTTTAGTTGCCTCAGAAGGCACAGTCCTGCTTCCTGTAGTATCGCTAATAATCTCAATGCTTTGGGATGGGAAGTTTACATCATTGCATTGATAGCTTCCTCCTTCCATTAGCTCCATAGGCAAGTTCTTCAGGAACCAAGGATGTCCTTTAATTTCAGAAATCGTTATCCTCTGTAAATCAAAGAAGAAAAGAAAATTATGAATTATGACAGAGAAAATTGTATGATATTAATTCAGGGCAGAAATTATTAGCTTTTCAGGGTTTGTGATGAAAATCTTCGACAATAGATGCCTCCATTCCATGGAAATCTGAATGCAGTTTGGTATCAAGAATGGGGCTTTCAGTATTCTCTGTCAAAAGCCAATTGTACATACGTTTACGAAGGCGTATAGCTCCGAAAAGTCATTTGGATCATTCGGATCCGAAAAGGGATAAGTCCCAACAAGCATCACATATAGAGTTACTCCGCAAGACCAAACATCTGAAATCTATTATCTCGATAATTAGATAGAACATATGGCTATTAGCAAAATTTAGTACATCACCTAGGAAATCAACCGGAATTAACTTATCACCTTTCCGTCGTACGCTTTTGCTTAGAACCTCTGGTGCAACATAAGCTGGTGTTCCCACGGTAGATTTTGGTTGAGAATGAAAAACTGATGACTGGCAGTACGCAAATCCACCCAAAGAAAAGAGAGGAGGGAAGTGGATTTAGCAGACAGAACATTTTTGTAATGGTATATATCCCAGAGTAATCTGTAAAATTATTACCTTGGAGTACCCAAAATCACATATTTTGACACGTGGCGCTAGACTTCCATCTAACAGTGTATTTTCGAGCTTCAGATCTCTATGGCAGATATGTTGTACAATATCATAGATCGCTAAAAACTAAAACTGTGAAGTTCAGAGCTGATACCAAAAACAAAGCACAGACACATACCATTGAATGACAATAGCTAACTCCTGATATTAGTTGTTGGAAGAAAAACCTTGCTTGGTTCCAAATATAACAGGAACCTAAGAAAGTGGGTGAGGCACTTGAAGATCCAGATTGGGTTATTGCTATGCAAGAAGAACTCAATCAGTTTGAGAGGCAGAATGTATGGAAGTTGGTACCCGACCAAAGGGTGAGTCAGTAACGGGCACTAAGTGGGTATTCAAAAAAAAGTTAGATAAGATGGAATTGTAACGAGAAACAAGGCCAGACTAGTAGATAAAGGTTACTCTCAAGAAGAGGGTATAGATTATGATGAAACCTATGCACCGGTAGCTAGACTTGTGGCAATCAGGATGTTTTTGGCATTCGCAGCATATTCAGATTTCAAGGTTTATCAAATGGATGTGAAGAGTGCATTCCTAAATGGGGAGCTTGAAGAGGAAGTGTATGTGGAACAACCTCCAGGTTTTGAAAATCTAAATCTGGCTGACTTTGTATATTTTCTATTCAAAGCCCTATTTGGTCTTAAGCAAGCTCCAAGGACATGGTATGACACTCACCAAGAGTTTTTACTTGAAATGGTTTTACTAGAGGTTGTTATTGATAAAACTCTATTTCATAAAATGCTAAATTTGATATGATATTAGTTCAAGTATATGTTGATGACATTATATTTTTTTCTACTAATGATCATCTTTGTAAGAGATTTTTTAAGCTAATGCAGAGTAAGTATGAAATGAGTATGATGGGAGAGTTGAACTACTTTCTTGGATTACAAGTGAGTCAATGGAAAGATGATGTATTCATCTGTCAATCCAAGTACATAAAAGAGCTTCTCAAGAAGTATAATATGGAAGATTCAACTCCGGAAAAGACTCCAATGCCAACAGCCTCTAAGCTTGATCAGGACAAAAATCGTAAGAAAGTTGACATCAGAAGCTATAGAGGTATGATAGGCCTCATTACTTTATCTTACAACAAGTAACCAGTATTATGTTTGCAATATGGTTATGTACTAATTTCAAGCTGACTCTAAGGAATCTCATCTTATAGCTGTTAAGAGGATATATAGGTAACTTAAGGGGACTCCAAATCTTGGAATTTGGTACCCTAAAGGTATAGGTTTTAGCCTAGTTGGCTATACAGATTCACATTTTGCAGGTTGTAAGATTGACCGGAAAAGTAATTCAGGAAGCTGTTAGTTTCTTGGAAGAAGTCTGGTATCATGGTATAGCAAGAAGCAGTACTCAGTATCCACATCAACTGCTGAAGCTGAATACATAGCTGCTGGAAGCTATTGTGCTCAAATCTTATGGATGAGGAACCAACTCGGGATTATCGTATGTTGATGTCAAAGATTCCAATATTTTGTGACAATAAAAGTGTCATAGCAATCTCAAACAACCCAGTTCAGCACTCAAGAACAAAGCATATTCATATCAAGTATCACTTTATAGAGAGCATGTCACCAATGGCACTGTGGAATTACATTTTGTACCACAGAGGATCAAATTGCAGACATCTTCACAAAACCACGTGATGAAAACATTTTCTCTAAGTTATTTAGTGAACTTAGGATGTTAAATTTTTTCTAATTAATAAATTAGAAGTCAATAACTACAATTTACATTAAATAAATTCACTTGTTATTCAATGCCAATATGATAAGGACATGTGAATTTATGTGTCATTATTTATTTCTTGTAGTTCAAATATTTGTGTGTTTGTACCTAATTGATAAATATTTTAGCACACTTATATTGATAAATTATTTGAAAATAAATTAATCATAATTGGTTAAGTTATGAGTAAAGTTTAGTAGCATAATTTTGATTTAATAATTTGAGACTTTATCAATTCAATGATAAAAGTTTCAATTTTAATAATCAAAAGTTGTTATTTGTTAATTTTAGTGGACTTTAAATTATTTAATATTTAAAGAGGTTCATTAAAGTTAATTAGTAATTAGCAGCATAATTTATTTCATAAAAATATAATTTTATCAAGTTAATGATAATAGTTGTATTATTATAAATAAAATTGTGAAGTACAGAAATTTTTCTAAGTACAGAGTTACTTGCGACCACAGTGCACTATAGGTCGCAAGTAAGTAATTAAACTATTTTTGGTCTTGTTACAGGGGATCCTAGTCGCAAGTAACTACTTAGATTTGAGTTGGTTGCGACAAAGCGGTTCCCTGTAGTAGCTAAGTAAGACTAAAAAAACTGTATCAGAGTTACTTGCGACCTTAACATCATTGTGGTCACAAGTAACTACATTATTTTTCCAAGTTATTGCTTAGGTTACTTGCGACCCCTGTGAACTATAGGTCGCAAGTAACTGTCTTATTTTTTTTCTTCTGTGTTACTGCTGTGTATTTATGTGATCTCTCAGTTCATATATTTTTTATATATACATATATACACACAGTCGCAAGTAAGGACGATAAAGAGAGAATAATTTTCAATCGATTCAAACAGTACCCAAATTCTGCTAAAATCTCTAAAAATTACAGATTTGTGAAGCCCATGACCTACTCTATCATTTGACTGTAAAATCACACATTTTCACTGGTTAATTTGATAGATCTTAAACTGTGATTTCTAAGGAATAAGGCTCTGTTTGGTTTGTACTTCATTGATTATTCTTCTTATTTGCTCTCTAGTGTTCTATTATTGCATATTTGCTCCGCATAAATTTATGTATTTTGCATATTAGTCTCATGTTATTATTTCAAGTGCACGATAAATTTGTTTGACGGTCAAAATGTTATTCTCATTTTTAATTAAAATGTCGTATAATATTACGATACCTAAAATAAATTATGTCTTGGTTATAAATCGCAATCCAGCTCACATAGGCTATTTTGAAAATTAGATTCGCTTTTTAAAAGAGCACTCGATTGTGCATTATGCTTTAACTACTAATGTCTAATTAAATGTTGAGCTCCTCAGAAACATTCACACCTCAGCTATAGACACATTAGATGACGATCAACTAAGCTTCATGTTCCCCATTAATGATGAGATAATTGAAATCATTGAGGATGATTTCAATGAACATCTTCATTTTCCTCGGGATGATTTCGATGATTTACCAAGGGACTGGGAAGTATTTAGCTTTTTCAAGGCCATAAGAAGCACCATGCCTAATGACAAGTATCCAAAGCACTTCAACAAAAGTCATCTACCCAAACCTTGGAACTTATTCTTCATCATGCTGTTCTTCTGTCTGTCTCCCAAGACTGGTGGATTTCATGGACTAACACATTTCATGAGACTAGTTGGAGTGGCTATTGCTCATAAACTTCGAATCAACTTTGGACGTCTAATAATGCGAAAGATATTGGAGAACCAAGATCAAAAATAAGATTACATCTTATATGTTAGGTTCCTCCAGATTGTTTTTAATGGTAAGCTCACAGAAGCTCAGAAGGCCTTGGTTCGCACAGACAATACGGAAAATTCTTAAGTCGTGTCCTCAAAAATGGTGGGTAAACGGTTTAGACAAACTCCTTTTTCCAAAAACAACCCCATTCATGTGACGGACTTCATGCAAAAATACTTTGACTTCATTGCTCAAGAACCTGTCTATGAGACTAAAGATGATCACGAACCTGATGCTGAAAATGAGGATAATCAAGAGGCAGAGGTTGAATATGAAGCAGATCTTCAGCCTAATCCTAACGCTCAACTAATGGATGTTGACCAAGAATTTGTAATTGTTGAACAGCCAGAAGAGGTTTCTCAACCTGAAGCTGCTGAACATCAAGAAGAAACTGAGCTAAATCAACCAGAGAAAAATGTTTAAAGGCTAGAATTCACAGGTATGAATGAATCTTTTATGAGTACTACTTTTGATGACTTGATTGACACTGGTTCACGTAATCTTGGTTACTTTCACACACAACTTGCCCGAGAGCAATTGCAATCAGGAGGCAGTGATTTGTATTCCCAAAAATTTATAACCGCCCTCTAGAGACCATAAATACATCTCAAACTCTCTTAGCCCAATCCCTGGCGTATAAGGATTCTTTGTGTATAGAGGGAAAAACTGCACACGATACAAAATATAAGGAAGGTACTTTGAGTGAACCTACAACTCTGTCTCCAACGAAGTAAAACAGTATCCCAACTAAGACAAGTATAACCTCCCATGTATCTTTCCAAAAGGATACAATAGCTGAAAAGGCACATAAACAGTTACCGGATCCATCTTCTCAACAAGGTGTGTCTATTGAAATTCGCCCGTTAGCCACGACATCCTGTAATGATTCAAGCACACTCTCAAATCTTCAAGCTCTTAAATTTTACATGAGTCAATTAGAAGAGCGTTATTTGGTGAGGATGTATTGACAAAAAACAGGGAATTCAACCATATTATGGTTAGAATATTATGTTCGAGGTCCTTCAATGGATCAACTGCCTTCACAGGTGTTAGGAGAGAGTGTTGTAATCGCTGCCACATCCAGCACAACACTTACCTCCCCAGGACTAAAACCCTGGATACATCTGTGGATAGGGGATCCGACATTAGTGCGGATCGGAAACCCATTGGCGATGAACCATATTCAACTGGTGAGCATACGGGGAAAGTGTCTTCACCGACACTGGAGGAAGCTGAGGAACAGATGCCAAATATGACAGCCTCAGTGATCCTCCCAGAAATTTAAACTCTTGACCAGTCGTCTCATGATGACATGCAACTTGTCTTGAACAAGGGTCGGGAATCGCGAACTCCCATTGCACCACTGTTGACCTCCTTAAGGATGGCTCTTGTGCTTTCTGCATGTACATCTTCTGGATCTCGGAGCTATGAGCGGAGTGTATCCGTGAGGGTGAGTGAAACACAAACCCCTAAACTGAGTGATAGAGTATTGAGTGATACACTGCGAGAAGCCCGTGAGACACCTACCTGCCAAACTACACCTATAGACATGTCACAATATGTAACGAAATCTTACCTTTAAAATCAGTTAGCATTTAAAGATAGTTATCTCAAAGAACAAATGGCTCTCAAGGATCAATATCCTAAAGATGAACTGTCTATCAAGGATCACCAGATTGCACATCTTTCCGAACAACTTGACCTTCGACAAGCATCATTTTCTAGTTTACAGGAATTCCTGGAGAAATCTCTCTCTCACTCAAGAAAGGGAAAAGCAATTGCCAATATTGAGTCAAAGATCTCAGTTAGCAAGCAAGCGCCAATCCCTGTCTCCTCTGAAATAGATTTTTCCAGTACTGGGTCGAAGACCTAAGTCAGTAAGCAAGTGTTTGTTTCAAAATCACCTAATCAAGAGATCCCTGTCTTGATCTTGCCTGCTCAATCAACCCCATCTCTGAAGGATAACACAACTGAGGTGTAGAAATGAGTGGAGCAAGAAAAAGTAGTTGCAGCTGTGAACTTAATTCAAGATGCTTTTCAAACAGCTGATTCTGGATAGGATAAGTTTGGAGATGAGCTTCAAGAAGAAAAGGAAGAAGAAGAGGAGAGGATTGATGGAAAGGTGTTATTAAAGTTAAGACATACTGCTGAGAAGAGTTCTACAACTCAGGGGGAGCAATCAACATCAAAACAAGATCATTTGAGCAAAGTCATTACAACTCAGAGGAATCTTCTATCGGAAATATATGCTCCAAAGCCCCTATTCTCAGAGTATGAACTGGAGAAAGGAGAGATAGACGAGAGTGATGTTCCTAAGGGGTATGAACCTAAATTTGAAGAAGTGGTCACGGAGGAGAGAAAGATTATCTCTGAGGACTAGGAATATGAAGATGAAGATGCCTTCTCGGATGACCGTTTGTTCAATGGATTACAGGAGAAATTCAACTGATCAAATGAAGAAATTCAAGGAGAGATTGAAAGATCAAGAGCTAGAGTGCAAAGAGTCATACAGAAAAGGGAAGCAAGGGAAGCAAAAGAATCATATCTTCGGGCAAACAGGAGAGAAAAGGAATGGGATGAGATAAAAGGAAAATGGACAAATCTGAAAACTATCATAAGTTAGACCCTGACAACCGGAATCTTCTAAACACTATGGAGAAGTACATAGAGGATTATCCCAATATTCATGATTTCTATGATCAGTTCAATAGGATAATCACTGGTACCACTGTGAATATTCTAAAGAATGGATGGAAAATCACTATCGATCACAGAGATGGACTTCAAATAAAGATCTTTACTAGTGTATTGAAGAAGCTAAATATTGTGGAACTGTTTGTCTTAGCATCAAAAAATCCCTTGCAGATGGCAGAATTCAGAACATCACCATGTCTGTGAAGGGTTTTTAGCACATAAACGCAACGAAAACGTAAATTTAAATCTTAAAAAACCGAAACCCTCCGCAGGATCCATGCGAAAAATAATATTTAATTCATAGTTCATATGTTTACCTTAAGAAGCTTTACGTTAATGGAAAGATGGAGGTCTTTAATAGCGATCCAAGAACGACGAGCGGAGATCCCTAGCAGCTGCTCCTCAAGTGTGAAGCACTCCACCGGTATCCACCAAGAAAACGATTTAATGAAGGAGGAGGAGGTGGAGAGAATTAGGCTTTTGTAAATCTTTGGGTTGAGGCAAAAATAGGGTTTATAATAGTATAATTATAGGCAAAATTTTCAGCTGAAATTTTTTCCATAAAATATTATTATTGTTAACCCTTTATTATTCTCATTAATAATTAAAACACCTTTTAATTATTAATCCTTTTTCTAAACACTTTAGAAATAATTCTCTCTTTTGATTTAACTTCCAAAAATTAAATTCTTAATTAATAATATTAAGAACCTTTTCTTAATAATTCATAATCAATTAAATCTTATTTAATCAATTATTAAATTTGCCAATTAATTATTTATTTCATAAATAAATAATTATCAGCCATTATTAATTAATTCCTCCACCATTAAATCATTCTCTTTTATGGTATGACCCTGTAGGTTCAATATTAAGCCGGTAGTACAAATAAATAATAATAAAACTATTTTATCATTATTTATATAAATTCTCTAATTCATTAAATATGATTAATTAATTAATCATATTTATTCTACATCGTGAGGTATACTTCTCAGCATATCGCGACTATCCGGATAATACGAATTCACTGCTTAGAATACCAAGAACTTATTCAGTGAGTAGTTACCGTACAATTAATTCCTTCTACCCTACAATGTCACGATTAAATATAAGACATGGAACTTGTATCAAGCCTATCTTATTTAATCACTTGCTTTCCCATTCACTATGCTCAGTTCTATTTAATGTAAATTAGAAACTCCTTTCTAATTTCATTCACTTCGGCCAGAGATTCCTGAACTAGCATAAGTGGATCAACATTAAACATTCTCTTCCTTCACTGGAAGGGGTAGATCCTTTATTAATCATACACTATCTTCGTGTAAAAATTCCTATACCCAGTAGAGCCCTTATAATTATCCCTTGAGACTAAGAACTAATACACAAGATGACTATGATGACCTCCAGTCTAAGGATACTTGTACAACTATCACTATGTGAACAACTGCTGACACATGAGTGAACTCCATCAGTTGTTCAGCTGTGTGAGTCATGTTCAAGGAACTTATTCTATAATAAGAACCTACATACTAGCTATAGTGTCACCACACAAATGTCTATGAGAACAGACATCCTTCATAATGAAGCAAGCATAGTATGTACCGATCTTTGCAGATTAAAAATTACCAGTTAGTAATCCTACGACCAGGAATTATTTAAGTTTAGAGTTATCATCTTTTAGGTCTCATTATTATGATCTCATCACAATCCATAAAAATCTTTACTCTAAACTATGGTATATCTTATTTAAACACTTAAATAGATAAAGCTCGCAATAAAACCAAAACAAGTCTTTTATTAATATCAATGAAATCAAAACAGATTACATAAAAGTTATTCCTAAATCCTCATACATGATTGGACTTAGGACATATTTATTTCAGACATGTCACAATATGTAACCAAATCTTACCTTGAAAAGCAGTTAGCATTTAAAGATAGCTAACTCAAAGAACAACTTGCTCTCAAGGATCAATATCTCAAAGATGAACTGTCTATCAGGGATCACCAGATTACACATCTTTCCGAACAACTTGACCTTTGACAAGCATCATTTGCTAGTTTACGGGAATTCGTGGAGCAATCGCTCTCACTCAGGAAAGGGAAAAGCAATTGCCAATATTGAGCCAAAGACCTCAGTTAGCAAGAAAGCACCAATCCCTGTCTCCTCTGGGATAGATTTTTCCAGTACTGGGCCAAAGACCTTAGTCAGTAAGCAAGTGTCTGTTTCAAAATCACCTACTCAAGAGATCCCTGTCTTGATCTTGCCTGCTCAATCAACCCCAGCTCTGAAGGATAACACAAATGAGGGGGAGAAATGGGTGGAGCAAGAAAAAGTAGTTGTTGTTGTGGAGCAAGAAAAAGTAGTAATTTTTCACGTCCATTTGCCAGATCTCATAGTCGTAGTAAGCAGCAATCGCAAGCAAAATACGAATTGATTTTAATAGGGCTACAGGCAAAAAAAATTCATCAAAGTCAATCCCTTGCCTTTGTCTGAATCCTTTTTCCACGAGCCTGGCCTTATAGGTCTCCACCTGCCCATCTGCTCCAATCTTTCTTTTATATACACACTTGCACCCAATAGGCTTAACACCTTCACGCGCCTCAACCAGAGTCCATACTTGGTTGGTATACATAGATTCCATTTCGGATTTCATGGCACTATGCCATTTCTCTGAGTCAACACTACTCATAGCCTCATTATAGGTCACAGGGTCGTCATTATCAATGATTGACAACTCATTGTCATTCTCAATGACAAGGCCATAATACCTCTCAGGTTGGCGAGACACTCTCCCTGACCTACGGATGGGCTGTTCCACAGAAGGTTTGTTCAGTCTGAATAGGTGTTTCCACTTGATCCGTAGTAGTTTGTGCTTCTTGAACTTCATCAAGTTCAATTTTGCTCCCACTGTTTCCTTCAAGGATAAACTGTTTTTCCAAGAAGGTAGCATGTCTGGAGACAAACACCCTATGATCGGTGTAAAAGTAATACCCTAAAGTCTCTTTAGGATATCCCATAAAATTACATTTTACAGATCGAGATTCCAGCTTATTTGGGTCAACTTTCTTGACATAAGCTGGACATCCCCAAATCTTAACGTGTTTAAGACTCAGTTTCCTTTCTTTCCATATCTCGTATGGTGTTTGAGGAACATATTTGGAAGGCACCTTATTCAATAAATATGCTGAGGTTTCCAATGCATAACCCCATAGGAATACTGGAAGATTCGCATAGCTCATCATGGACCGAAAAATGTCTAACAAAGTTCGATTTCTCCTTTCAGATACCCCATTTAACTGTGGAGTATATGGAGGAGTCCACTGGGAGACTATACCATTTTTTTTGAGATAATCTAGAAACTCTCCATTCAAGTATTCACCACCTCGATCTGATCGAAGAGTTATAATACTGTGTTTGGTTTGTTTCTCCACTTCATGTTTATATTCTTTGAACTTTTCAAAGGCTTCAGACTTGTGTTTCATCAAATACACATATCCAAATCTAGATCTATCATCTATGAAAGTAATGAAGTACGAAAATCCACCCATGGCTTGCGTAGACATTGGTCCACATACATCTGTGTGTACCAATCCTAGCAAATCTGCAGCCCTCTCTCCATGTCCACTAAATGGAGAGTTGGTCATTTTACCCAATAGACAAGACTCGCATGTAGGATATGATTCAAAATCAAAGGGGTCAAGTAACCCTTCCTTATGCAATGTCCGCAGTCTATTTTCACTAATATGACCTAGCCTACAGTGCCATAAATAGGTCAGATTTTCATCATCTCGTTTTCTTTTATTAGTTTATTCAATCTGAAGTAAATCATGCTCTACGTCACATACATACAGACCATTATTTATAATACCACGTCCATAAATAATATTATCTCTAAGGATAGAACATTCATTATTCTTAATAATAAATGAAAAACCATCCAAATCCAACATACGGATAGAAACAATATTCCTCACAATAGAGGGAACGTAATAACAATTATTCAGAATAATAGTCTTGCCCGTAGGCATATGTAAACTAAATGATCCTACAAATATGGTCGCAACCCTTGCTCCATTGCCCATACGTAGAATCACCTCATCCTTTTCAAGAGTCCTACTTCCCTTTAGTCCTTGCAACGAATTGCAAATATGAGAACCACAGGCGGTATCTAATACCCAAGTAGAAATTTGACCTAGTGACATATTAACTTCGATCATGAACATGCCTGAATCAGAAGCGGTAGTCTTACTACCCTTCTTCTTCTTCAATTCTGCAAGGTAAACCTTGTAGTTCCTCTTCCAGTGCCCCAACTTGTTACAGTGAAAACAAACAGCTAAATTAGGACCAGTCAACTTGTGAGCATCTAGTATGCTCCAGAGTGAGTGCAGAAGACATGACGAATATATTAAATCTGTAAATGATAAACACATAACAACACTTAGCAAATATTCAATTTCATTTCAAAACACTATATGAATCGGGTCTTTATTCATAAGTGTCTCCCACTAGTTTATCTAATTTTTTTCAACCCCTAAGTGAAAATTAAGCATTCATAATGCTAATGGGAATAGGGATCCTACATTCCATCACACAACCTCGGTTGTGGCACGAAACGTCATGTGATGTTCAATAGGCAGACAACTCTTGTCAATTACATCTTATGTTATTCCCTAATATAAGTTTAGTCTCTTGAATAATTGAGTCACGGCTGTGGCACGACAAACTCAATATTCTAAGTCAAGTTTAACCCAACATTTCGTACAATTGAATCAGTCTCTAACGGCCCACGGCTGTAGCACGTACCGTCCTTTAGATTCTAATTCAATGTACACATCTCTATATAATAGACAAGTATTTCTTATTTCGAAATCAAAGCCCCCGGCTGTAGCACGAAATGACAATGATTTAAAAATAAGAACCACTTTCTACCATGTTGGAAGGCTATGACCGACACAAGCCCGTTGTGTCATTGGCCAATTACTACTTGATATTATTTAATTTTAGAGGGATTATATTACGTTACAATCATAATCATATTATAAAGAGATTCTTCCTTTTAAATTAAATATTTCAAATCAATAATCGATAATCAGATGATTCCTAGATCGGGTGGAGCGTTGTCAAGAGGCGTCACTTAATAACCCTTTCTTACAGATAGAAATCTGTTGGTGACAGAATCATCCTTTCTCTCAATATTGAAAATTCATATTCAATTACGTGTTTCATAAATACAAGAATCTCATTATCGTATTAATAATATTTATTGTTAAGGCAAGAAACGATTCCTATTCTAGATTTTCTAGAGCACGCCTTATATTGATTTAAGTTCACCTAAATCTATCATCGCATGGTAAACATAGGCATATATCTCATATATAAAATTAAATAAACAAGTAAATGTAAAGTGCAATAAAGTAAATGTGTTTGGTTATGGCCCCATCCTATGTGATCTTTATCAAGCTCATGAAAAAGATCAAGGTCAATCTAATATGGTGATGGAAATAAATACAACTACTTATTACATAAGTCTTCTTCTTTGTTTAGACTTCTTGTATGCCTCATCTTCTTCTTTGTATCACCTCCATTGGATAGTCTTCTTGAGTCTTCAATTACATTACATGATTGAAAGTAAAACTAATCTAATGAACTTACAAGAATAACTCGAGTTACATTCGAGATTTATGATTACAAAGATTGACGACACTGCAAGTCGTATTTAAAACCAAAACCAAAACCATTACACTAAGGTCGAAAGGCCATAATTATCCACCATGCTCATACAACACATAAAAGCATGTTAAAACACATAATCTGATCTTATCATATCATATTATCCATGTTCTAATCATAAAAAGAAAATATGACAAAAATCAGAAAAATCAGAATCAAATCAGAAAAACAAGAATCACTGTTTACGGGCAGTAAACGACGTCCAACGCCTTACAGACGAGTCGTTGATAGCTTTAGCTATCAGTTTTGTTCAGACGTTCGTTTACCTATGGAATAAGATATTCGTTTGCATAAATCGGACACCAGACCCAGAGTTCAGCAAATCTGCAGCAGCCAATTCAGAATCCGTATCTAATATGATTCTCATAATTAGAACAAACATAAATCATTTATATATCAGTATATATACAGATTACATAATTATCTTATGATTATACAACTCACATGAATATCATATATTCAAAACCATACATATATAAGCATATTATATCAACATCAAATCATGGCGTATCACGTACATGCTCATATATCGAAAACAGTTAAACACATAAATGAATTAAAAACTTTTCGCAAGTAGCTCTGATACCATTGAAGGGTTTTTAGCACATAAACGCAGCGAACACGTAAACTTAAATCTTAAAAAAAACCGAAACCCTCTGCAGGATCCATGCGAAAAATAATATTTAATTCGTAGTTCAGTATGTTTACCTTAAGAAGCTTTACGTTAATGGAAGGATGGAGGTCTTTAATAGCGATCCAAGAACGAGGAGCGGAGATCCCTAGCAGCTGCTCCTCAAGTGTGAAGCACTCCACCGGTTTCGACCAAGAGATCAATGTAATGAAGGAAGAGGAGGTGGAGAGAATTAGGCTGGGTCGAGGCAAAAATAGGGCTTATAATAGTATATTTATAGGCAAAATTTTCAGCTGAAAATTTTCCCATAAAATATTATTATTGTTAACCCTTTATTATTCTCATTAATAATTAAAACACCTTTTAATTATTAATCCTTTTTCTAAACACTTTAGAACTAATTCTCTCTTTTGATTTAATTTCCAAAAATTAAATTCTTAATTAATAATATTAAGAACCTTTTCTTAATTAATTTATAATCAATTAAATCTCATTTAATCAATTATTAAATTTGCCAATTAATTATTTATTTCATAAATAAATAATTATCAGCCATTATTAATTAATTCCTCCACCATTAAATCATTCTCTTTTATGGTGTGACCCTGTAGGTTCAATATTAAGCCGATAGTAGAAATAAATAATAATAAAATTATTTTATCATTATTTATATAAATTCTCTAATTCATTAAATATGATTAATTAATTAATCATATTTATTCTACATCGTGAGAGATACTTCCCAGCATATCGCGACTATCCGGATAATACGAATTCACTGCTTAGAATACCAAGAACCTATTCAGTGAGTAGTTAGCGTATAATTAATTCCTTCTACCCTGAAATGTCACGATTAAATATAAGGCATGGAACTTGTGTCAAGCCTATCTTATTTAATCACTTGCTTTCCCACTTACTATGCTTAGTTCTATTTAATGTAAATTAGAAACTCCTTTCTAATTTCATTCACTCTGGCCAGAGATTCCTGAACTAACATAAGTGGATCAGCATTGAACATTCTTTTCCTTCACTGGAAGGGGTAGATCCTTTATTGATCATACACTATCTTCGTGTACAAATTCCTATACCCAGTAGAGCCCTTATAATTGTCCCTTGAGATTAAGAACTAAACCAAAGCATAGTTCAGTGTACACAAGATGACTATGATGACCTCAAGTCTAAGGATACTTGTACAACAATCACTATGTGAACAGCTGTTGACACGTGAGTGAACTCCATCAGTTGTTCAGCTGTGTGAGTCATGTTCAGTGAACTTATTCTATAATAAGCACCTACATACTAGCTATAGTGTCACCACACAAATGTCTATGAGAATCGACATCCTTCATAATGAAGCAAGCATAGTATGTACCGATCTTTGCGGATTATTAATTAGCAGTTAGTGATCCTACGACCAGGAACTATTTAAGTTTAGAGTTATAATCTTTTAGGTCTCATTATTATGATCTCATCACAATCCATAAAAAGTTATACTCTAAACTATGGTATATCTTATTTAAACACTTAAATAGATAAAGCCCGCAATAAAACCAAAACAAGTCTTTTATTAATATCAATGAAATCAAAACAGATTACACAAAATTTATTCCTAAATCCTCATACATGATTGGACTTAGGACATATTTCTTTCAGATATGTCACAATATGTAACCAAATCTTACCTTGAAAAGCAGTTAGCATTTAAAGATAGCTATCTCAAAGAACAACTGGCTCTCAAGGATCAATATCTCAAAGATGAACTGTCTATCAGGGATCACCAGATTACACATCTTTCCGAACAACTTGACCTTCGATAAGCATCATTTGCTAGTTTACGGGAATTCGTGGAGCAATCTCTCTCACTCAGGAAAGGGAAAATCAATTGCCAATATTGAGCCAAAGATCTCAGTTAGCAAGAAAGCGCCAATCCCTGTCTCCTCTGGGATAGATTTTGCCAGTACTGGGCCAAAGACCTTAGTCAGTAAGCAAGTGTCTGTTTCAAAATCACCTACTCAAGAGATCCCTGTCTTGATCTTGCCTGCTCAATCAACCCCAGCTCTGATGGATAACACAACTGAGGGGGAGAAATGGGTGGAGCAAGAAAAAGTAGTTGTTGTTGTGACCTTAATTCAAGATGCTTTTCAAGCAGCTGATTCTGGATATGATGAGTTTAGAGATGAGCTTCAAGAAGAAAAGGAAGAAGAAGAGGAAAGGATTGATGAAAGGGTGTTACTAAAGTAAAGACATACTGATGAGAAGAGTTCTACAACTCAGGGGGAGCAATCAACATCAAAACAAGATCATCTGAACAAAGTCATTACAACTCAGAGGAATCTTCTGTCGGAGATATATGCTCCAAAGCCCCTATTCTCAGAGTATGAACTGGAGGAAGGAGAAATAGACAAGAGTGATGTTCCTAAGGGGTATGAACCTAGATTTGAAGAAGTGGTCACGGACGAGTGAAAGGTTATCTCTGAGGACTAGGAATATTAAGATGAAGATGCCTTCTCGGATGACCGTTTGTTCTATAGATTACAGGAGAAATTCAACCGATCTTATGAAGAAATTCAAGGAGGGATTGAAAGATCAAGAGCTAGAGTGCAAAGAGCCATACAGAGAAGGAAAGCAAGAGAAGCAAAAGAATCATATCTTCGGGCTAACACGAGAGGAAAGGAATGGGATGAGATAAAAGTAAAATGGAAAAATCTGAAAACTATCATTAGTTAGACCCTGACAACCGAAATCTTCTAAACACTATGGAGAAGTACATAGAGGATTATCCCAATATTCATGAGTTCTATGATCAGTTCAATAGGATAATCACTGGTACCACTGTGAATATTTTAAAGAATGGATGGAAAATCACTGTCGATCACAGAGATGGACTTCAAATAAAGATCTCTACTAGTGTATTGAAGAAGCTAAATATTGTGGAACTTTTTTTCTTAGCATCAAAAATCCCTTGGTTGAAAATGAATGAGAATGAATACTTCAGAGACAAGCTTCAGAAGATGATGATGGATGTGTCTCCTCAAGCATTCTCTTATCCATTCATGATCAAAGTATTTGCAGATGGTAGAATGCAGAACATCACCATGCATGATCAACCTATAAGATCCAGTCGTTATCTACAACTCACTTTCCTGGAAAGTCAACTCAGGAGCAAAAGAGCAAAATTGGAGGCACCAGGAGTCAAAAAATCAGAAGCAGGCTTTAGAGCTGCTGAAGTTCTATATGTTTACAAGCTCAATGATAAAATGATCAAGGAGACAGAGAAGGACATGAAGAAAATTAAAAGAGATTATCATGAGATGGTGTTCATAAATGGAGATCCAGAAATTAATCTTCTGAAAGATAGTGAACCTATCATCAGCACTGACAGTGAAGGGGATCTAGTCTTTGAGATCAACAAAACAAAGATTAAGATCAATGATTTCGGAACAAGAGGATCAGAATCAATACACCAAGCCTTGATGGATATCAAACTATCCACATGTAAAAAGGACAAGATTGCTTTGATTTCAATCATAAGAATACTTGACGAGGTAGTGGAAGAAGAATCGATTAACGACACCAAAAGAGTACGAGGACATCCTAAAAAGATAACAGTCTTCGTAATGTCAAAAAGATCTACCATGTTGTTTGAACTTATTCCTAAGTGCTCCAAAATCAGGTATCTCTAGTTGATACTTAATGAACTGAATAATCCACCTCCCATTAAAGCACTTGAAATAGAAGCTCGTGATTTGGTCCAAGCTAAACTGAATGACCTTCTAGATAGAAGTAAAGGATCATCTCTCCCACACTCAACAAAATCAACAGATCCTAGAAAGAAAGCTACCAAGAGAAAGTCTGATCAGACTCAATCCATTCAAGAAGGAGAAGGTAGTCAAGACAAGAAGCTCAAGAAAACAAAAACAAAGAAGACATAGATTATCCGTTCAAGCTAGAGGAACACTTCTTTGTAATTTGTAATTTAAGAAATCTGGAATTGAATATGTAATCCAAAATGTATTTAATATCTTAATCTGTTTTGAGGTTGTACTTTTTCATATTGTTAGTCGAGTTATCCTTAGGGATTTGCTTGTCAAACTCTAACAATCAAATAGGGGGAGATTGTAAAGCATAATGTAACGTTATATGTAATCGAGGAATTATAACTCAACATGAAACAGAAATAGATAAACAATATTAAATTATTAAACACAGGATCCCTAATGATGAAGACTAGATATATACAAAGAATCAAAAGATGAAATTAATGTTTTAAGTTCATAATCAAGTCATGGGAAGAAGTTCATTAACATGTTCAAGCCTCCATGAAGAATAAGATGTCAAAAGACTTCCAGTGTCAGTGAAATGATTTGATTTGAAGTTCTGAAGATCAGGGGTGCTGTGATTGAAGCATTGAATAATCAATCAAGGTGTATCATCTCTTCAATATAAAAGAATTTGAATTAAATCAATTCATGTTAGTTGTTTGTGAACCAGGCCAGTGCACCAAGCATCAGCATATTAAAAAGGATTTAATTCAGTTATACAGAAAGATCAATGTTTATACAATTATTAGAGTCAAGAATTTTTCTAAGTCAAATATCCACTGCCAAGACAACTAGATCGCAAGTAAGTTGCAAGGAACAAAAATTGGCTAAGGCAAAAAAGCTTACTATCTTGGTCACAAGTATCTCATTCAGGGAGCTGCAGGTCGCAAGTAACTTTGTGACTTGGGAAATATGCATCCTCCTAGAAGCACAAGGTCGCAAGTAACCTGTACAGGGAAAGACAGGTTGCAAGTAAGTATTAGAGATGAAATTAAGGAAAAATCCTACACAGGTCTCCCTAGGTCGCAAGTAACTTTGCCCTAAGGAACTAGGTCGCAAGTAAACGCTAAAGGAGAAATTTGCTAAGGAAAAACCACATGTGATGTTCTGGTCGCAAGTAAGTGACTAGAAAAGGCTACTAGTGGTCGCAAGTAAAGTAGCAACCAAAGAACTCTCTCTTGTCGCAAGTAACTACTTGGTTGTGTTATTGTAAATTATAATTGCAGCAATTCAAGGATTTGAATGGACAGAAATGTGCCACCTGCCCAAAGGAATTGAAGTCTATAAAGCAGAAAATGAATACAATTTCATTTGGTAATCTTCCTCAGCCAACATAAAGTGTTTTTACGGGAGCTCCATTAAAGACTTCATTTATTAAGCTTGTAAACACAAAGTTGTGTTGTTGAATTTATCGTAGCTAATCAATTCATTGATTAGATTGTAGCAACCTCAAGGTTTATATTAATAAAATAATATATTCCTCGAATTATTTTGTGTCTATTTTGATTCCGTACTTATAACGAAGAACTTGAAATGAATCGAAAAAGATTGTAGGTATTGTATTCAACCCCCCCCCCCCTTTACGATACTTTGGAACTAACAATAACATTTGTAAACTTGTTTCTAGATCTCTACTTTATGGAAACAATATTATTTTTTGACTTCTGCAACTATTAATTTGCACTTTTATTAAATTTTGGAAGCGGCTTATGTTGATGAACGGTTATACAACTGTGGTCTTTATGAATTAACGTCATATGTGGAAGCTTAATTTCCATCTCAATATGTGACATTGGATTGTGTTACATATTCAGCTCCTGGCTACTGTTGTTTTATTTATCTACGACTGTATACCTCTACAATCATCTAGTACTTCATGATTGTAATTCCGGCTGAGCACAATAATTTCATGCACTCATTTTACATATTTAAGTGTAACTTGTGTATTCGGTGGTTCCTTATTTAGCGCTATGCATAACTCATTGTAACCTCTATTTTGATCAAGAAAACCGATAAAATGAATATGCTAATGAAGGCTACAGATTCAGAGATTCGGATAAGAGGAAGAAACCTATAATATCCTAACCGCTCATGTTATTTTGGTGATAAATTTTCTAATATGCTAGTTTTAACCTGTGTTGGAGGGAGTAAAAGACCAGGGAAGGTTTGGACCCTCCCTGAAATTGGTCCAAATTGTTTTTTTTTAAGAAAGCCCAATGTAAAAGTTCCCCAAAAAATACACATTCATAAAACTCACGCATCAGCACATACACATCAATGAGAAATTCAGAAAACAGAGAAATGTGATAAGAGAAGAGAGATGTGACCGAGAGAGATGTGATAATAGTGAACAAAAACGGATAAGTGATAATAGTTTGTAACATGATAGGGGAAGAATGGTTAAATGTTTAAATAATATATTGATAATATATATTGAGCGTTATATTTTCCTAAGCATGAAAACTGAAGATGTACTTCAAACGTCCGGAGTGTGGACGGGAGCGCTGAAAATATATAATTGTAATAAAATATGTTTTTCATGATATTGTTTTGCACTTTTCTACTTTTAGTTGAGAATTTTTTTCATTTATTTTCTCCTTCTCTCTGATTTCAACAACTCTCATTCTTTACACTTCTTTCGAGTCGTTTATCACTGCTTTAGGTAGCACTATGGCCTTCACTATGGCCTTCAAAAAAATTACAATTTTGCTTTTGTAAAAACCAAAATTTTAATTATTTTTTGCAAAACGACTTTTTTGGGGAAAAAGGTATGCAATTTTACAACTGAAATTAACCAAATCAACTTTATTGAATGTTTAGGAATAATAATCATTGGTTGAAAATTGCATTTAAGGTTACACCAAACTTACAAAATCTTGTATCTGTAATAATATTTGGTTGGGATTTGCATTTAATATTGGATTTGTTAAATCAAATGTACCTTTGTTAAATGTAATCAGAAACAGTTTTAATTATTTTGCTAAAACAAAAGTCTCATTTTCTCTAGTTACAAACCATATTTTATTACGTATATTTACATAAAACAGTAAAATCGTAAAAAAAATTTAAAAAGTTAGCACTTTTGCTCAATTTCATTTATTTAATTAAATCATAAATAAATAAACTTCATAGAAATTTTAGAAAATTCAAACAACACATCTGACAAGAAAACAAACACCCATATTTCGCCAAAAATATTTTCCTATACTTTTTCATAAAAAATAATAATAAAATATTTAATCTACATAATACATTACACCAACATAACAGATATTGACACACATTGTCAAACACAATAAATCACAAAATTCCAAAAAATTTCTTCTCTAGGTAGTACTAGGGGTGAGCAAAACTGAACTGAAACCAAGAAACTGAACTGAATCGTATAATTTCGGTTCTGTTTGGTTTGAGTTTTTCAAAAAATTCGGTTAATTCATTTTTCGATTTTAACCAAAATAATATTGGTTCAGTTCGGTTAATCTAAAAATAAAATCGGTTTAACTGAAATAACCGAAATCTAAATATGTATATTTTTGAATTATATTATATATATATAATGTAATATAGTAAATATAAACAAAAAATAGACTGTAAGTATCTTCAATTGGTTAGAATGAATGTATCTTCAATTTTTTACATATATAATATAATATGTATTCCTTTAACATTCGAATTATTTTTTGTTTCCATTTAAATTATTTTGACAAATTTTCAAATTTCGGTTTTCAGAAACAAAACCGAATTAACCGAAATAATTCAGTTTGGTTTGTGTATAAGTTTGGTTCAGTTCGGTTCGGTTCGGTTCGGTTCGATTACGAAAAAATTATCACTTCAATTTTCGGTTAATTCGGTTCGGTTCGGTTTCTGACCGAACCGACCGAACGCTCAGCCCTAGATAGCACTATGGCCTTTAAATATAAGTATTTAATTTTTTTGTAAAAAACGTAAATTTTAAAAAAAAAATTGCAAAACAATTTTTTTTTAGAAAAAGACGATATATACAATTTTACAACTAAAATTAACCAAAATTAAATTTAAAAACAAATTGAAAATAATAATAATCATGAGACTACTCTAATAGAAACCAATTTTAAAATATAAAATAGAAACTGAATAATATTTTTTTTAAATTACTTTGAAATATATCAAATATGGTATGCAAATCGATCATTGAGCGATGGAGAAAAATACAGTGAATTCGGATTTTAAAGAAAAAACATACCCTTTAACGGGAAAAATCAATTTAAAAATGGAGGGGAAAAACTGAGATTGTCTGTAGGGTGCAAATTAGTTGGGTGTGATATTTTAAGGGGAACCGGATATTAAATTAAATTGATCTAATAATTTAGATTAATTTCTAGTTTGTATTCTAATTTAATTTTTATTTGATCATTTGCCTAATAATCATATTTAGTTGAAAATTGCATTTAAGGTTGCACCCAATTTACAAAATCTTGTAATTGTAATTGTATTTGGTTGGACGTTGCATTTTGGATTTGTTAAATTAAATGTAATCCTCTTAGAGATTGTTTGGTTTTCAAACCCATAGGTTTAGTTGACTATTTTAAAATTAGGTACCATTTCTTATACCCATCTAGAATCAAATTTGATACATGTGGATTTAAGAGAGTGGTATGAGGTATAAAATTAAATTTCATTATCTTATTTTTATTTATAAAGTTGAATACACTCTTAAAACATATATTTTAAATATCATGTTGTTTAATTTTAAATAAGTTATGCTTATTTTTATTTAATAAAAATTATTAATTATTTTTTTATTTAAATATTATAGATGAACATTGAAATTTTAAAATTTTAATTTTTTAATCACTTATATTTATTTATTTTTGTTTGTAAGTTTTATAACAACTTAAATTCGACATATGCAATATATAAAATTTTGATTCAATCAATGAATCAAAAATATTTAAATTAAAGAGATTTCATTCCAGCACCGAAATAACACATGATATGAGGATTGATTTCTGAACCCCAAGCCAGCCCAACATGATTCCTTATTCCAAACCCATATTGCCTTCTGAACCAAACGACCCCATAAATGTAATCAAAAATAATTTTAATTATTTTGCATAAGCAGAAGTCACACTTGGTTACAAACCATATTTTTATTACGAATATTTATAAAAAGCAGCAAAATCGTAAAAAAGTTTTAAAAAGTTAGTACTTTTGATCATTTTCCTTCATTTAATTAATTCATAAATAAATAAATTTCATAGAAATTTTAGAAAATTCAAACAACACATCTCACAAAAAAATAAACACCCATACTTCCAAAATAAAAAAATTCCTCTACTTTTTCATAAAAATAATAAGAAAATATTAAATCTACAAAATACGTTACGCCAACATAACATATTGACACACATTGTCAAACACAGTAAATCACAAAGTTCCAAAAAATTTCTTCTCTAGAACCAACGAGTTCAGACCAAAAAACAAATTTCTATCTACCACCATGAAAATTTAAAAAAAAACTCCAAAAAATAAAATAAATCACAAATTATATTACAACCTCGGACCCCCTTGTCTGATAAGAGACACACTTGCAATTCTCGCCACCTTCTATAGTTCTACTCCTTCTTCCGACAACGACTACTACATCTTCGCGATTTCCGAGGTAACATTCTTTTTACCCCCAATCTCATTTTTACTGTCTGTAAATATTTGTTTTTAACTTCATTTTTTATGTAAGTCATTTCAATTCTAGCGTTCGTTTTATAGTTCATGTGATTTTACGTAGTTTTTGAATTTTAATTACATGATGTTAATTAAGGTTTTGAATTTGTGATTATTTAGATTATTTTACTGTAGTTATTTATTTTTAACTGAATGTTGATATGATTTATTTTAATTGCAGCATTCGTTTTATAGTTGGTGCAATTTTACGTGAATTTTTTTAAATTTTGATTGTGTGTTTTGAATTTGTGATTGTTTGTTGTGTGTTGTTGTTCCAACTCCATGTTAATGTAATTCGTGTCGAATTAAGCCTTGATTTCGTGTAATTTACGTGATTATTGATTGAAATTTTGAATTTGTTATTGTTAGTAGTGTGTAATTATTTTAACTCCGTGTTAATGTAATTCATATCAATTTAAGCTTTGGTTTCGTATATTTAGGTAGTTATTGATTATTAACCATTTTTAAGTGAATGATGTGTATTAAGGTTTGAATTTGTGATTGTTTACGGTATGTAATTATTTTAACTCCATGTTGATGTCATTGATTTCGATTCAAGCCTTTGTTGCATGTACTTTATGTAATTGTTGATTTTTAAGCATTTTTAAGTGAATGATATGAATTAAGATTTTGAATTTGTGATTGTTTACCGTATGTAATTATTTTAACTCCACGTTGATGTCATTCTTTTTTATTCAAGCCTTTGTTGCATGTAATTATTTATGTGATTGTTGATTTGTAAGCCATTTTTGGTTAAATGATGTAAATTTGGGTTTGAATTTGTGATATAACTGGTTTATGATTACAGATATGGAGCCAACGGAAGATTGGGGAAACAAATCATGGACGGTGGATTGTGCGTGTGGAGTGGTTTATGATTACAGATATAACTGGTTTATGATTACAGATATGGAGCCAACGGAAGATTGGGGAAACAAATCATGGACGGTGGATTGTGCGTGTGGAGTGAATTTTGATGATGGAGAGGAAATGGTGAATTGTGATGAGCGTGGAGTGTGGGTGTACACGATGTGTTCGAGGTACGTAAAGAGCGAAAAAGTGTTTACGTGTGAGAAATGTAGGAGGAAGAGTAAGAGGTGTGAGAATATTGAGGATGAGGTTGCTGATAGTTTGCTTGGAATGGCGAATAAGAGTGGGGAGAATGTGGGGTCTAGCAGGATGACTTAGACAGGGAGGGTTCCGAGGGAGGAGAGGGCGCATGTGCAAGGAGTGGTTGGTGGGGAAAGCGTGGGAACGGGGATTTTTGGGTCGGCGTTGTGGAGGGCGAGCAGGTATGTACATAAGAAGTTTGGTTTTCAGTATAAAGAGTTTGATTGGAATGACGGGAATGAGACTGGTGGTAATGAGGGTGGTGGAAATGAGCTTGGTAGTGAGGGTAGTAATGGGGGAGCGTTGTCTTTGTTGAATAATTATAAAGCGGGGGGTGTTGGTGGTAGTGTAAGTTTTGGTGCGGGGAAGAGAACAAGAGATGAAGAAAGTAATAAAAAGAAAAGGGAGGAAGGCGAGGAAGTTAATGACAATACAAATACCACTTCTAAGTTGATGCATAGAAGTAAGACAATTGACCATTTAGATTATCAACCATCATCGAAGGTCAACCTCACACTACAGGAGGATCAGTCAAACACTCTAAACACTCCTGCAACAATAGGTGATGAAGAGGTCTGAGTCAAGCTGGCATTTTGTTTTCATGTTTTCTTGAAGTTCCTCTACTAATGTTTTGCTAATTTCTGTTTCATCTTTTGCAGCTTGCATTATTATTGCATCAGGAGCTTAACAGATCTGCAAGAGTCTCGCGGGTGCCACGCATGCGGCATGCTAGTAGTTTACCCCAGTTAGCTTCTCGGACTGTTGCAAGCATGCTCATGAAGCAGTCACCATTAGAGGCAGCCAGACGGTCGGGCCGTCCGGGCCGTGCCGAGTTTCAAGCGAGCCGAATCAATTAGCCAGTAACTCGTGAACGGCACATAGAAGTGAACGAGCCGAGCCGAGTCGTGCTGGTTTGATAAAGTGATAACCCGGGATCGGCTCGTGAATTAGGCGAGTTTCCCGAGTTAGGCGAGTTATACGAATGTGAACCGAGTCAGGCGAATGCGAGCCGAGTTAGGCGAATACGACCCGTTCGTTTGGCGAATTCAGGCGAGTTAGCTGGTGGAAACTGGAAAGTGGAAACAGATATTATATAACCATTTTATTTCTGTATAGTGGAAAGTGGAAAGGCGAATTCAGTTGTTTTTTTTACTTTTTATTAGGAATGTACATGTCTGTGAATACTAATCAGAAATTGAAAAATTGATAAATATATATATTTATGTAACCTTGTACAACTAGAATCAAATATTTAGATAATATTTAGATGGCTACGAATTATGATGAAAACAAATTTTTTATTTTTAAAAAAACAAATAAGTGGTGCAGAAAGAAAGAAACAATTTTTTTTGTAACTTCAATTTTTCTTTTCAAAATTGTGTTTTTTTGAATTTATAAAACTAACATGTTTATAAGGAAAAGAGAACGGTACCTCTATAAATTTTATTAAATAAAAAAATGTTACAATTGATTTGAGAGGACTCCTCTCTAAAAAAACGAAACAAACCGTGTTTACATTTTAAATAAGATACGAAATATAACAAATTTTAAAAATACAAGGCAAACAAATAGTATCAACTATTCAAATTCTTCTTCTTCTCGTGGATCGTTCGCTGATATACCCGATTTCGATGAAGTGTCCATCATCATCCAAGTATCCTCTTCGCCGCCCGAATCATCTTTTTTCATCCCTTGTTGTCTCTTTGCCGCTTGATCCCAATCTTTTTTGCAAACACATATCTTGACCACATCCGGTGCAAGACTTGATCTTTTCTCGTCCAATACTCTTCTACCGGCACTGAAAGCAGACTCGGAAGCAATGGTAGAGGCGGGAACTACTAAAATGTCCCTTGCAATTTTAGCTAATATCGTAAATTGGTTCTCGTGATTCTTTCACCATGTTAGTATTGAAAAATCCTCATCGAACTCATAGTTATATGAAAAAAACTCTCTAAGCATGCTAAATGAAGTTTGAGGTGTAGATGCATTTTCGGAAACTCTACACTTTTGTTTTTTAGTTAGGATACCAAGCAATGTGGGATTAAACCTACTAGACTGACTAGTCTTAGGTGGTATAATATTTTGAGTTCTAGGACTGTATAGATCTATAAGACGGTGTAACAAGTCTAAACAATTTTGCACATAAAGCATGTGATTATATGAAACTCCTAATACCGAGTAATAATGTTCTAACATATTTTCTAAACCTTCTTTTCTAACACCGGGATCAATAAGACATGCAACACCATAAATAAAAGGAAATTCGGTAAAATATTCTATCCACTTTTTTTCATATCAACAATATTTGCACCAAAACAATTATCTTCTTCATATGCTTTTAAAGTAGTAATAATATTAACACACTCAATAATAACAAGATGTACATTTGGCTCGTAAACGTAAGAAAATATCTTAGTACCACGTGCATAACAATCAAGCAAATCACGTACCCTATTTGCCAAGTCCCAATCATTTTCGGTAATAAGTCTATCCTCCACTTGATTTCTTGGATCGGAATTATATAACTCGGTGATAACTATCTTATATTTAATTGCCTCGCATAGTAATTTATAAGTCAATCTCCATCTCGTGGGACAATCAATTCCCCACTTTTTGGGTATTAATCCATTTTCCCTACACAATTTTTTATATTGTCTCTTTAATGTGTGTGCGATACGTAAATACTTAATTATTTTTCTAATAGGTGCTAAAAATTCGATTATTTGTTGAATACCCGTTTGAGCCGATAAATTGACAATGTGTGCACAACATCTAACATGCAAAAAAATACCGTCTAAAGTAGTAGGAATATCTTGTGCAATATAGTAAATAGCTTTATCATTTGCCGAAGCATTATCCAAAGAAATAGTAAACACCTTGTGTTGTAATTTAAATTCGTTAATAGTTTCGACAATTCTCGTCTTTATATTATAACCCATGTGTTGCTCGTCCATAACATCAAAGGCAATTATTCATTTTTGTAAAAAATAATCAGAATCAATCCAATGCACGGTAACACAAATATATTGCTCACCGCAACTCGAACTCCAACAATCACTAGTTAATGAAACCATGCCATCATAATCACGAAAGATTCGATCATTTTATCTCGACTATAGTGAAAAGGCATACCTCCACCAGGAGACGATGTCACAAAACCACCAATATGTGTTTGTTGCGGTGATTCTCCGCGTGCTTCTTCACTTTCGTCACTTTGTTTCGAAATTCCGTGATGCGTTTTCAAGTGTCGATCAAGTGTACCTGTGCCGGCACCTTTAGAGTGAAGAAATGGGGATTGATTTCGGCCGCTTTGAAAACAAAGTAAACAAAAGCATTTAAATTTGTTGGGATCTTCCGGTACTGCCTGTCTCGAAAAATAATTCCAAACGTGCGAGGAATGTCTCGTAGACGTACAAGAGGGCCCTGCAAAATTTGAACATATACAAAATTAATAATATACATCATTCGAATATATTCAAAATTAACAATAATATATATAAATTAATAATACTGAAATGTGCTTTTCTTTCCAGTTTATACTATTCAAATTAATTCACTTTCAACAAACTACATTCTATTATATCAAGTTATCTGAATGTGCGAATTCATCCTTGAACATAATTCAAATTATCTGGTGAAAAAGAAGAAAAATCACAGCATCGTCAACAAACTAATCCTAGAAAGAGAAATAAAGGTTTGTGGTCCCAGAAATTAACAATAAGAACACGAATATGAACATAAAAACAAAAAAACTGAGGAAGAATTTTACCAACTTCCGGTCGAGGAGGTCGCATAGAAGTTGCTTGACTCGATCCCTGAGAAGAAATAGTACCCCTTCCTTCTTCCATTGTTCACAAAGAATTGCCTGAAAAAATTGAACTCGCCGGAATTTGTTGCAGTGTTGCCGGATTTGTTCGAAAAAACCGTGTAACTTCGCCTGAATTTATTTACGTGTGCGACTTGTGTAACTGACTAACTGTGTTGTTGTGAGTTGTGAGTTGTGACTTACTGAGTGACTAGTGACCTGTGAGGCTGTGACTGTATTGTGAGCAGAGAGCTTGAGAGAAAAGAGATAAATCGAGTGAGTGAGAGAGATTGAGAGATTGATAGTGAGACAGTTAACAGTGAGGTCGAGATTATTTATAGAGAATAAAGAGGTGAACGTTGGAGGAGGTTGCAGTTACAGGTGAACGTTGGAGAGCTGCAAGTTGCAGGTGAACGTTGGAGAGTGCGCAGGTGACCGTTGTTCTGTTACGCGCGTGGGCCGAATAATGGGCCGGTTAGTGCCGAATAACGGGTCGGTTAGTGCTGAATAATGGGCCGAATTACGACTAATCCAGTTTTTATTCGTTTACGAATCACACAGTCCGGTTCGCGTGCCTTGCCGGTCTGTTCACAGTTTCTGTACTCCTGATTCGTGTTCGGTTCGCCTCTAAAGCCGGTTAGCACCGAATAATTAACCGGCACGCAACGAGCCGAGTCAAGCGAGTTTTAGGCGAGCCGGTTCACGGGAGGGCCGACTCAAACCGGCCGTCTGGCCACCTCTAGTCACCATCTAATTCTGTGAGAAAAGACCATGGTTCGGTAAGTTGCACATGTCACTTTTAATTTCATTTATACTAGTGATTTCTCAATTACATTAATCGTTGTGCTTAAACAATACAAATATTCATTTCGCCCTTGGTAAGGTCGGTCCTTGTTAAGTTAGTTGTGTACTGATTTTTTTTCCTTTTATATCCTTGTTGATTTAAATATAACATGATAAGTACTGTTAGGGTGTTAAATAACCATCTATAATTAAAATCCTAAGGTGTTAGGGGCGTCCTCAATTGGGTTATATAACTTTAAAGCGCATAATGAGTATGCGTTTCCATAAACGTGATAAAAAACAAAGTACTGTTTTAGTTATGTTTCCATAACTAAAACTAGGTACTGTTAACATCATAAATGTTTATCTCATCCTTCCAATTGGTTGATATTGATCGCTTACGTGTCATTCTTTATTGATATTTTTATCAATGTTTATGTCTCGGGTGTTGGCCTTTTATGGTAAATTTTGAGAAATAGTGCACCCAATATCATAAAAGGAAATATATGGCCCTTTATGGCACAGAAAAACGAGTCTTAGATATCTATTCTTTTAAAACGCAAAGGCGTGCAACGTTTCTTATATTTATAACTCTGAAGTTACTTTTTTTTTAAGAAACAAACTTTAATGCGCATCATAAGTATGCGTTTCCAAAAACGTGATACATAGTGGCGTGTTTGGAAGACGTCACATGCAGTAGCAGTTTTACTAAATTGTAATGGATACCTGTACATGTGTTTCGGAATGGTTCCACACAACTGGTAATGTGTGGAGTCGACTCTGTGATCTTCACTTGAATGCACTACAAAAACCACTAAACCAGATATATGCTTTGGCAAGATGTGCAACACACAATATTATAATGTGTCACATGTGGCATTAAGGGCCTTTCTATCCAGTTTATACTTTTTGGGCAATTTTCCTTAGATATCTATTAAGTTTCATCCTCTAATGATGTCAGTTCTCATTTTTAATAGTACTTGCACGGTTAATTTTCATATCTAATGAAGGTGAAGTGAAGCCTGAGGAGATTATATAAAAATATTTATGTTAAGGTAATGTCTTACATAGCCGAGGGTATAGCTTCGTACTTCTTTAGCCTAGTGGTATCCATCTTCCCTTGGTAACAAGAGGGCGAGAGATTGACCTTGTGTAGACAGCATTTATGACAGGCTCACAGTGTGAGTATTAAATTTTCTGTAAATGACCGATAATCGAAAAAAGCTATAGTGGAAAAGGATGAGTAAAAACAGTTTAAAATTTTCAATTGTTCTTTTTTTTCTTTTATAAATGATAATGGCTGCTCGACTTAGCTTAATGGTAGTATCTGTTGTTGTTTTTAACAATAAAGGTTTCCAAAAGAAAAGGAAAAAGTGTAGCAACAGAGGGAACTCAAAATTCTCAAAAGCTCCAGGATGAATCTAAAAGTATGAAGAGATCACTACTGCTGCCAGTTCAGAGGACCAATGACTCGGCTCGCACAGAAAATTCTGTTACCATGAGGGAAGTGGACAATGGGTCAGCACCAGCCATACAATCTGCTAACAAGAGTAATCCTCCTGCAACTAGCAAGCAACATGTGTCTTCCAGATGTAAATCGACTCAAACTGCCTCTGATGATGACTCTGGCACTGAAAACCGTGTGACCTACCGCACCTTACCAGGTTATTGCTTTAAGTTCTAGATTCTTCACATGTTTGAGAAAGATATAGCAACGTACAGAATAAGAAAAAGAAGTACTGTAAAAGGAAACCACTAGATAAATATAAAAATAGATCTGGTCTATGATATTCTCTTCTTCATTTCCTCACGCATGAATCCTTGTCTATAGAATTGCTCTCAGAGATTGTAACCAAGCCCATGACTTACAAGGAGTTTTGCGATGCTGTTTTACCGGTATGTGTAAAATGTCTTTGTTCACGTTAAACGTGAAAAAGATACAGTCTCACAACTTTCTGATTCTCTGTGCAGCACTGGCCTCACTTGAGGAAGAAGAACGGTGATCGTTATGCCTATTCCAGCCACTCACAGGCGGTCCTTGACTGTCTGAGGAGCAGAAAAGCTTAGGCCCGCCTTGTTGATCGAGGTCCCAAGGTATGCCATTGTAATCATTAGCAACTATATCTAGTTCTGCTTTCTAGTTCTGCTTAAATCAGCAGGAACACTGTTTGATGTTTCACTCTTGTTTAATTATCGATCAATGATTACAAACGAGTCATGGCCCATATAAGAGATGGAAGAAGTGCTATTTATTAATATTACTTTGTTCACTAAAGGTTATAGAATCATACATTTTTATGTATACTCATTCACCATGCCCCTTGTTTTTAAATGTCTTTTTTTATCGCAATTGTTATAAAGTATGTTAAATTGATTTTTAATTATTGCACTAGTCAAATGCTGGAAGGAAGCCCCGCCGGTCCGATGCTGAGGGTCTTAGTATTGTGGAATCATTCATTGGCCACATACCCAAGGGTAAGAGGCAGATGAGGAAGCGGCGCAGAGAGTTAGCGCTCCAAGAAGGAGATCTCAAGAGTGTGGATGGTGATGATGTCAGCAGTGGTGAAGATAGCTTGAGTTCTAGTTCTAGTTCCAGTAGTGGGGAGATGGGCTTGTCATACTTCAGAGTAGTTTCGTGAGTGTTGTAGTTTTTTTTTATGATCTTCATGCCGGAAAACTCCAACGTTGTTCGAGTTTTACCAAGTGCAGACTTTTCTAGAACTTGGAAGGTGTTCTCTGTCATACTGTAGTTTTTATGAGGAGTTTATAACTTGGAAGGTGTTCTCTGTCAGACCGACAGACTGTAGTTTTTATCAGGAGTTTAAGAATAGTTTTGAAAAATTTTACAGTTAAATTTATGTCAGTGTTTCCTGGATTACCATCGATATATGATGCTTCTGTTTTTTATCATGTTTTAAGACACCCCCTGTTAAGCCAAAATTTATGGTTTCACCCTTTAAAACAATACACGGTAGCCGCCGGCCGATTCAGGACCCGATTTCTCGGGGGCACCATATACTTAAGTGACCATGTTACTTTTAGTGGTCTAAATTCAATTCTTTTTTGGTCATTTTCACTAGAAACCTGACATAGTATAGAAATCAAGACAACACATTCTAGATTTTTTTTTATACTGAAAATTAATATTTCAACCAATTATTCTCCAATTTAGTGATAATCGTATAACTATAAATAAAACCAAATATGACTCAAATTATGAAAAAAATATTAATATTATAGAAAATCTAAATTTTTAAGTGGGGACACTATAAAAAATATATATTTATACTTTAAAAAAAACTGCTAATTTTTGGTTATCAGGGGCAGAGGGGCAGGTGTCCCTACTGACACCTTGCTGACCCCTGTATTGACCCAATATGAATCCGGCCCTGACCGTAGCAATTGACAAAGTAACTCTAGATATTGGTTGAACAATTGTGTTCTCAACTTTGTTCATATCTGTATATCAAGTAATCTAGGTAGTAAAAGTTCATTACGCAGAAAAGAAACTACAGAGTGCATACTACTAGAAGATTAAGGAGTCTGTTTCATTAACAGATACAGATATACCAACGACAACGATACGTTGATACTCAACTCGGTCTTAAGAACTAGCTATCAAAATAGACAAAACCTTATAAGCAAGAAGATCATCAGAAATATTTGATCTTGTTCTCATTTTTTACATATGCCACTTGAGATCTTGAAGAAAAAACATGGCTATTATGAAAGTCTACTGATCGAAGATACTATGAAAGAGGTCTGATCATTTTCCATCATTCTAGTTGTTCACAGTTCTGCCAACGCTTCCATTTTGAGATCTTGTAAGCTGTTTCTGAATAATTCACTTGATAAATTTGAATAAGTGATGCACTTCCACAATTGACGCGAGAAGTTCCATATTGAGATCTTGTAAGCTGTTTCGGAACATATTATCCACTTGATAATTCTGAATAAGCGGCGCACTTTCACAATTGACACACATAATCCACTTGTATGATATTATTCAGGGCAGAAATTATTACCTTTTCAGGGTTTGTGATGAAAATCTTAGACAATAGATGCCTCCATTTCATGGAAATCTGAATGCAGTTTGGTATCAAGAATGGGGCTTTCAGTATTCTCTGTCAAAAGCCAATTGTACATACGTTTACGAAGGCCTATAGCTCCCAATTTGAAATCAGGCAATTTAAAATTTAGCTTCTATTTCCCCTTCATATGCAAACTACTCTCATGTACACTAATCTCAATTTTCTTTTTAAAGTCATTTGGATCATTTGGATCCGAAAAGGGATAAGTCCCAACAAGCATCACATATAGAGTTACTCCGCAAGACCAAACATCTGAAATCTATTATCTCGATAATTAGATAGAACATATGGCTATTAGAAAAATTTAGTACATCACCTAGGAAATCAACAGAATTAACTTATCACCTTTCTGTCGTACGCTTTTCTGCTCAGAACCTCTGGTGCAACATAAGCTGGTGTTCCCACGGTAGATTTTGGTTGAGAATGAAAAACTGATGACTGGAAGTACGCAAATCCACCCAAATAAAAGAGAGGAGGGAAGTGGATTTAGCAGACAGAACATTTTTGTAATGGTATATATCCGAGAGTAATCTGTAAAATTATTACCTCGGAGTACCCAAAATCACATATTTTGACACGTGGCGCTAGACTTCCATCTAACAGTGTATTTTCGAGCTTCAGATCTCTATGGCAGATATGCTGTACAACATCATAGATCACTAAAAACTAAAACTATGAAATTCAGAGCTGATACCAAAAACAAAGCACAGACACATACCATTGAATGACAATAGCTAACTCCTGATATTAGTTGTTGGAAGAAAAACCTTGCCTGGTTCCAAATATAACAGGAAGTGCAAAATGAGTACATAAAATTTACCTATTAACCATTATCACGATGCCATTGGGAAACATCAAGATCTTATCTGCCTCGATAAAGAGTTTGAAACAGAGACCATCCCTTTGAACTGTCATTGGTGATCCTGACACAGGAGTGACGAGTAGACATGCCACTCATAATGAATGTCACTTTTCAGGGTCTCTATCAGATATGGAACCTAAGAAAGTGGATGAGGCACTTGAAGATCGAGATTGGGTTATTGCTATGCAAGAAGAATTCAATCAGTTTGAGAGGCAGAAGGTATGGAAGTTGGTACCCGACCAAAAGGTGAGTCGGTAACAGGCACTAAATGGGTATTCAGAAAAAAGTTAGATGAAGATGGCATTGTAACGAGAAACAAGGCCAGACTGGTAGCTAAAGGTTACTCTTAAGAAGAGGGTATAGATTATGATGAAACCTATGCACCGGTAGCTAGACTTGAGGCAATCAGGATATTTTTGGCATTCGCAGCATATTCAGATTTCAAGGTTTATCAAATGGATGTGAAGAGTGCATTATTAAATGGGGAGCTTGAAGAGGAAGTGTATGTGGAACAACCTCCAGGTTTTGAAAATCTAAATCTGGCTGACTTTGTATATTTTCTATTCAAAGCCCTCTATGGTCTTAAACAAGCTCCAAGGACATGGTATGACACTTACCAAGAGTTTTTACTTGAAAATGGTTTTACTAGATGTGTTATAGATAAAACTGTGTTTCATAAAATGCATAAATCTGATATGATATTAGTTCAAGTATATGTTGATGACATTATATTTTGTTCTACTAATGATGATCTTTGTAAGAGATTTTTTAAGCCAATGCAGAGTAAGTATGAAATGAGCATGATGGGAGAGTTGGACTACTTTCTTGGATTTCAAGTGAGTCAATGGAAAGATGGTGTATTCATTTGTCAATCCAAGTACATAAAAGAGCTTTTCAAGAAGTACAATATGGAAGATTCAACTTCGGCAAAGACTCCAATGCCAACAGCCTCTAAGCTTGATCATGACAAAACTGGTAAGAAAGTTGACATCACAAGCTACAGAGGTTTGATAGGCTCATTACTTTATCTTACAACAAGTAAACCAGATATTATGTTTACAACATGGTTATGTGCTAAATTTCAAGCGGACCCTAAGGAATCTCATCTTATAGTTGTTAAGAGGATATTTAGGTAACTTAAGGGGACTCCAAATCTTGGAATTTGGTACCCTAACGGTATAGGTTTTAACCTAGTTGGCTATACAGATTCATATTTTGCAGGTTGTAAGATTGACCATAAAAGTAATTGATGAAGCTGTTACTTTCTTGGTAGAAGGTTGGTATCATGGCATAGCAAGAAGCAGTACTCAGTACCCACATCAACTGCTAAAGCTGAATACATAGCTGCTGGAAGCTATTGTGCTCAAATCTTGTGGATGAGGAACCAACTGCGGGATTATGGTATGTTGTTGTCAAATATTCCAATATTTTATGACAATACAAGTGTCATAGCAATCTCAAACAACCGAATTAGAAGATCAAATTGCAGACATGTTCACAAAACCACGTGATGAAAACATTTTCTCTAAGTTGGTTAGTGAACTTCGGATCTTAAATCTTTCTAATTAATAAATTAGAAGTCAATAACTATAATTTACATTAAATAAATTCACTTGTTATTCAATGTCAATATGATAAGGACATGTGAATTTATGTGTCATTATTTATTTCTTGTAGTTCAAATATTTGTGCGTTTGTACCTAATTGATAAATATTTTAGCACAATTATATAGATAAATTATTTAAAAATAAATTAATCATAATTGGTTAAGTTATGAGTAAAGTTTAGTAGCATAATCTTGATTTAATTATTTGAGACTTTATCAATTCAATAATAAAAGTTTCAATTTTAATAATCAAAGTTGTTATTTGTTAATTTTAGTGGACTTTAAATTATTTAATATTTAAAGAGGTTCATTAAAGTTAACTAGTAATTAGCAGCATAATTTATTTTATAAAAATATAATATTATCAAGTTTAATGATAATAGTGGTATTATTATGAATAAAATTGTGAAGTACGGAAATTTTTTTAAGTACAGAGTTACTTGCGACCACAGTGCACTATAGGTCGCAAGTAAGTACTTAAATTATTTTTGTTCTTGTTACGGGGGATACTAGTCGCAAGTAACTACTTAGATTTGAGTTAGTTGCGACAAGGATGTTCCCTGCAGTAGCTAAGTAAGACTAAAAACAATTGTATCAGAGTTACTTGCGACCTTAACATCATTGTGGTCGCAAGTAACTACATTGTTTTTCCAAGTTATTGCTTAGGTTACTTGCGACCCCTGTGAACTATAGGTCGCAAGTAACTGTCTTATTTTTTTTCTTCTGTGTTACTGCTGTGTATTTATGTGATCTCTCAGTTCATATATTTTTTATATATACATATATACACACAGTCGCAAGTAAGGACGATAAAAGAGAGAATAATTTTCAATCGATTCAAACAGTACCCAAATTCTGCTAAAATCTCTAAAAATTACAGATTTTGTGAAGCCCATGACCTACTCTATCATTTGACTGTAAAATCACACATTTTCACTGGTTAATTTGATAGATCTTAAACTGTGATTTCTAAGGAATAAGGAATCTGTTTGGTTTGTACTTAATTGATTATTCTTCTTATTTGCTCTCTAGTATTCTATTATTGCATATTTGCTCCGCATAAATTTAGTGTGTTTTGCATATTAGTCTCGTGTTATTATTTCAAGTGCACGATAAATTTGTTTTACGGTCAAAATGTTATTCTCATTTTTAATTAAAATGGTGGATAATATTACGATACCTAAAATAAATTATGTCTTGGTTATAAATCGCAATCCAGCTCACATGGGCTATTTTGAAAATAGGATTTGCTTTTTAGACGAGCACTCGATTGTGCATTATGCTTTAACTACTAATATCTAATTAAATGTTGAGCTTCTCAGAAACATTCACACCTCATCTATAGACACATCAGATGACGATCAACTAAGCTTCACATTCCCTATTAATGATGAGATAATTGAAATCATTGAGGATGATTTCAATGAACATCTTCATTTTCCTCGGGATGATTTCGATGATTTACCAAGGGACTGGGAAGTATTTAGCTTCTTCAAGGCCATAAGAAGCACCATGCCTAATGACAAGTATCCAAAGCACTTCAACAAAAGTCATCTACCCAAACCTTGGAACATATTTTTCAACATTCTGTTCTTCTGTCTGTCTCCCAAGACTGGTAGATTTCATGGACTAACACATTTCATGAGCCTAGTTGGAGTGGCTATTGCTCATAATCTTCGAATCAACTTTGGACGTCTGATAATGCAAAAGATATTGGAGAACCAAGATCAAAAACAAGATTACATCTTATATGTCAGGTTCCTCCAGATTGTTCTCAATGGTAAGCTCACAGAAGCTCAGAAGGCCTTGGTTCATACAAACAATATGGAAAATTCACAAGTCGTGTCCTCAAAAATGGTGGGTAAACTGTTCAGACAAACTCTTTTTTCCAATAACAACCCCATTCATGTGACAGACTTCATGCAAAAATACTTTGACTCCATTGCTCAAGAACCTGTGTCTGAGACTAAAGATGATCACGAACCTGATGCTGAAAATGAGGATGATCAAGAGGCAGAGGCTGAATATGAAGCAGATCTTCAGCCTAATCCTAACGCTCAACTAATGGATGTTGACCAATAATTTGTAATTCCTGAACATCTAGAAGAGGTTTCTCAACCTGAAGCTGCTGAACATCAAGAAGAAACTGAGCCAAATCAACCAGAGAAAAATGTTTAAAGGCTAGAATTCACAGGTATGAATGAATCTTCTATGAGTACTATTTTTGATGATTTTATTGACACTGATTCACGTAATCTTGGTGACTTTCACACACAACTTTCCCGAGAGCAATTACAATCAGGAGGCAGTGAGTTTGTATTCCCACAAATTCATAACCACCCTCTAGAGCCCATAAATACATCTCAAACTCTCTTAACCCAATCCCTGGCGTATAAGGATTCTTTGTGTATAGAGGGAGAAACTGCACATGATAGAAAAAATAAGGAAGGTACTTTGAGTGAACCCACAACTCTGTCTCCAACGAAGGAAAATAGTATCCTCACTAAGACAACTATAACCTCCCATGTATCTTCCCAAAAGGATACAATGGCTGAAAAGGCACATAAACAGTTATCGGATCCATCTTCTCAACAAGGTGGGTCTATTGAAATTCGCCCGTTAGCCACGGCATCCTATAATGAGTCAAACACACTCTCAAATCTTCAAGCTCTTGAAGTTTTACATGAGTCAATTAGAAGAGCGTTATTTGGTGAGGATGTATTGACGAAAATAGGGAATTCAACCATATTATGGTTATAATATCATGTTCGAGGTCCTTCAATGGATCAACTGCCTTCACAGGTGTTAGGAAAGAGTGTTGTAATCGCTGCGACATCCAGCACAACACGTGCCTCCCAAGGACTAAAAACCTTGGATACATCTGTGGATATGGGATCCGACATTGGTGCGGATCGGAAACCCATTGGCGATGAACCAGATTCAACTGGTGAGCATACGGGAAAAGTGTCTTCACCGACACTAGAGGAAGCTGAGGAACAGATGCCAAATATGACAGCCTCAGTGATCCTCCCAGAAATTCAAACACTTGACCAGTCATCTCATGATGACATGCAACTTGTCTTGAACAAGGATCGGAAATCGCGAACTCCCATTGCACCACTGTTGACCTCCTTAAGGATGGCTCCAGTGCTTTCTGCAGGTACATCTTCTGGATCTCGGAGCTATGAGCGGAGTGTATCCGTGAGGGTGAGTGAAACACAAACCCCTAAACCGAGTGATGGAGTGTTGAGTGATACACTGCGAGAAGCCCGTGAGACACCTACCTCCCAAACTACACCTATAGACATGTCACAATATGTAACCAAATCTTACCTTGAAAAGCAGTTAGCATTTAAAGATAGTTATCTCAAAGAACAACTGGCTCTCAAGGATCAATATCTCAAAGATGAATTGTCTATCAAGGATCACTAGATTGCACATCTTTCCGAACAACTTGACCTTCGAGAAGCATCATTTGCTAGTTTACGGGAATTCGTGGAGCAATCTCTCTCTCACTCAGGAAAGGGAAAAGCAATTTCCAATATTGAGCCAAAGATCTCAGTTAGCAAGCAAGCGCCAATCCCTGTCTCCTCTGGAATAGATTTTTCCAGTACTGGGCTAAAGACCTTAGTCAGTAAGCAAGTGTCTGTTTCAAAATCACCTACTCAAGAGATCCATGTCTTGATCTTGCCTGCTCAATCAACCCCAGCTCTGAAGGATAACACAACTTAGGGGGAGAAATGGGTGGAGCAAGAAAAAGTAGTTGCTGTTGTGAACATAATTCAAGATGCTTTTCAAGCAGCTGATTCTGGATATGATGAGTTTGGAGATGAGCTTCAAGAAGAAAAGGAAGAAGAAGAGGAGAGGATTGATGGAAAGGTGTTACTAAAGTTAAGACATACTACTGAGAATAGTTCTACGACTCAGGGGGAGAAATCAACATCAAAACAAGATCATTTGAGCAAAGTCATTACAACTCAGAGGAATCTTCTGTCGGCGATATATGCTCCGAAGCCCCTATTCTCGGAGTATGAACTGGAGAAAGGAGAGATAGACAAGAGTGATGTTCCTAAGGGGTATGAACCTAGATTTGAAGAAGTGGTCACGGAGGAGAGAATGATTATCTCTGAGGACTAGGAATATGAAGATGAAGATGCCTTCTCGGATGACTGTTTGTTCTATGGATTACAGGAGAAATTCAACCGATCTTATGAAGAAATTAAAGGAGAGATTGAAAGATCAAGAGCTAGAGTGCAAAGAGCCATACAGAGAAGGGAAGCAAGAGAAGCAAAAGAATCATATCTTCGGACAAACAGGAGAGGAAAGGAATGGGATGAGATAAAAGGAAAATGGACAAATCTGAAAACTATTATAAGTTACAACCTGACAACCGGAATCTTCTAAACACTATGGAGAAGTACATAGAGGATTATCCCAATATTCATGAGTTCTATGATCAGTTTAATAGGATAATCACTGGTATTGCTGTGAATATTCTAAAGAATGGATAGAAAATCACTGTCGATCACAGAGATGGACTTCAAATAAAGATCTCTACTAGTGTATTAAAGAAGCTAAATATTGTGGAACTGTTTGTCTTAGCATCAAAAATCCCTTGGTTGAAAATGAATGAGAATGAATACTTCAGAGACAAGTTTCAGAAGATGATGATGGATGTGTCTCCTCAAGCATTCTCTTATCCATTCATGATCAAAGTATTTGCAGATTGCAGAATGCAGAACATCACCATGTATGATCAACCTATAAGATCCATTCGTTATCTACAACTCACTTTCCTGGAAAGTAAACTCAGGAGCAGAAGAGCAAAATTGGAGGCACCAGGAGTCAAAAATTCAGTAGCAGGCTTTAGAGCTGCTAAAGTTCTATATGTTTACAAGCTCAATGATAAAATGATCAGGGATACAGAGAAGGACATGAAGAAAATTAAAAGAAATTATCTTGATATGGTGTTCATAAATGGAGAGCCATAAATTAATCTTCTTAAAGATAGTGAACCTATCATCAGCACTGACAGTGAAGGGGATCTAGTCTTTGAGATCAACAAAGCAAAGATTAAGATCAATAATTTCAGAACAAGCGGATCAGAATCATTACATCAAGCCTTGATGGATGTCAGACTATCCACATGTAAAAAGGACAAGATTGCTTTGATTTCAATCATAAGAATACTTGATGAGGTAGTGGAAGAAGAATCGATTAACGACACCAAAAGAGTACGAGGACATCCTAAAAGGATAACAGTCTTCATAATGTCAAAAAGATCTACCATGTTATTTGAACCCATTCCTAAGTGCTCCAAAATCAGGTATCTCTAGTTGATACTTAATTAACTGAATAATCCACCTCCCATTAAAGCACTTGAAATAGAAGTTCGGGATTTGGTCCAAGCTAGACTGAATGACATTCTGGATAGAAGTAAAGGATCATCTCTTCCACACTCAACAAAATCAACAGATCCTAGAAAGAAAGCTACCAAGAGAAAGCCTGATCAGACTCAATCCATTCAAGAAGGAGAAGGTAGTAAAGGCAAGAAGCTCAAGAAAACAAAAACAAAGAAGAGATAGATTATCCGTTTAGGCTAGAGGAACACTTCTTTGTAATTTGTAATTTAAGAAATCTGGAATTGAATATGTAATCCAGAATGTATTTAATATCTTAATCTGTTTTGAGATTGTACTTTTTCATATTGTCATTTGAGTTATCCTTAGGGATTGCTTGTCAAACTCTAACAATCAAATAGGGGGAGATTGTAAAGCATAATGTACCGTAATATGTAATCGAGGAATTATAACTCAACATGAAAGAGAAAAAGATAAACAATATTAAATATGAAACATAGGAACCCTAATGATGAAGACTAGATATATACAAAGAATCAAAAGATGGAATTGATGTTTTAAGCTCATAATCAAGTCATGGGAAGAAGTTCATTAACATGTTCAAGCCTCCATAAAGAATAAGATGTCGAAGGACTTCCAGTGTCAGTGAAATGATTTGATTTGAAGTATTGAAGATCAAGGGTTCAGTGATTGAAGTACTGAATAATCAACCAAGGTGTATCAGCTCAGCATTACAAAAGAATTTGAATTAAATCAATTCATGTTAGTTGTTTGTGAACCAGACCAGTGCACCAAGCATCAGCATATTAGAGAAGGTTTAATTCAGTTATACAGAAAGATCAATATTGATACAATTATTAGAGTCAAGAATTTTTCTAAGTCAAAGATCCACTGCCAAGACAACTAGATCGCAAGTAAGTTGCAAGAAACAAAAATTGGCTAAGGAAAAATAGCTTACTATCCTGGTCGTAAGTATCTCATTCAGGGAGCTACAGGTCACAAGTAACTTTGTGACTTGGGAAATATGCATCCTCCTAGAAGCACAAGGTTGTAAGTAACTGTTAGATATATTTGATAATGTCATGGCTAATATGTTTTATGTTTAGATTTCAGATCTTATTTGAACAGAACAAATCAGTACTTAACTGATCAGTACTTATACTGGAAGTCAGAACTTAAGGTACTGGAAGTCAGAACTTAAGGGATATCAGTACTTATGTTATCAGGAGATAGATATCAGAACTTAAGTGCTGAAGGACGATCAGATAAGGACAGTAGCTGATTAAAGTTAAGAAGATCAAGATAAACATAAGAAGAGATATGCATGAAGAAGGAATTCCGTGAAGAATGGAATACTTGGAATAGAAGATATCTGATTGATATATTTTAGGAAGCAGAATTATATTCCATATCAATTAGCGAATATCTTGTAACTGTGTAGTATATAAACACAGAAATAGAGTTTACACTAGAGGTGTTATCATTATCGAGAATATTATTTATTATAACTCTAGAAGCTCTCGTGATATTTTGTTCATCACTGAGAGATAACAGTTCCAGATTGTAACAGAGTTTATTGTTTAAATAAAGTTTGTTTTCTGTTACATAAGTTCTTGAAGTTTGATTTGATTGTAATAAACACTGTATTCACCCCCTCTACAGTGAAAGTGTGACCTAACAAGTGGTATCAGAGCTATCTGTTAACACACATACAGTTAAAGATCCAAACACAATCATGTCTGACACAGAAACTCCAACTAAGCCTACCAAAACTGAGGAATCACAAAGATTGCATACAGGAAGTTCAGGAAGGGAAAGATGTTTTCCAGGAAAGGCATAAGTTCTGATAAGAAGAATTTCAGAAGATCTGAAGGAAAAGGAGGAAAGTCTGACAGAGGAGATTACGCTAATGTTAAATGTTATAATTGTGGTGAGAAAGGCCACATATCTCCTGATTGCAAGAAGACCAAGAATGACAAAGGCAAAGCTCTTGTCACAAAGCAGAAAAGCTGGACAGACACCTCAGACTCTGAAAGTGAGGAGAACTATGCATTGATGGCAAATGCTGATAAATCAAGTTCTGAGAGCAGTTCTGAAGCTGCTGAAACAAAGGTACCTCAGACTACTTATGCTTTTCATACTGATGATATTGATGAGTTGAGAAGATATCTTAAAACCATGTTTGTTAGTTATAGAGATCAAACTTTAACATGTGAAAGATTAACTTCTGAAAATCTTGCTTTTAAGAAAAGAAATGATTTCTTAGAAAAAGAGTTAGTCATGTTTCATCAAACTCAGCAGGATAGAGATAATGCTTTTTATATTAGGGATGAAGTGCTAAAAATGAATGAATCTCTAAAAACTGAGTTAGAAAAGGAGAGAGAGATTATCAGAACTTGGACTAACTCTGGCAAAACAACTCAAAATTTGCTAAGCAGTGGAAACTGGAAAGAGGGTTTAGGCTATGGAGTAGATGAAAAAGGAACTGTAGAAATTAAGCCTGTTGATAAGCAAAAGCCGAAGTTAAAACCTGTTAAGTTTGTAACTGAAAAATCCGAAAATGAGAAATCAGAAGTTAAAAAGGAATTAGCTTCTGACAAACTAAAACAGGAAAAGACAGCTGAAGTTAACATAGGCTTAATGACGAAGAAGCAGCTTAAGCATAAGCTGAAAGATGTTAAGGATGCAAACAAGGTAAAATCACCTAGGAAAAACAGGAATGGAAAGGAAGGTGTGAATAAAAGCAATAACTATAAATCTGTTCCTGATGCTCCTAGGAAAGCATGTCATAACTGTGGAAGTTCTAACCATCTGGCTTCTTTTTGCAGGAAGAATAAGAATATTAACTCCTTATCTACAAAGTCAGGAGTTAAGAGTCAGTCTGTTAGATACAAACCACAAAATCCTTGTTTTCATTGTGGTAGTTTATGGCATTCCATTTATACTTGTAAGGAATATCATAGTTTGTACTATGATTATTATCAAATAAAACCTTCTTTAAAGAAAGTTTCTGTTGTTCCTTCTAGTATAAGGTCTGATAAGAAAACTGTTAACATAAAATCTGATGTTAAATCCGCTGCAAATGTTAACAAACCTAAAAAGGCCAAAGGATCCAAGCAAGTCTGGGTCCTTAAAACTAATAATTAGTGGTCTTTTTGATTGCAGGGCAACAGGAAAAATATTCTAGTTCTGGACAGTGGATGTTCAGGACATATGACTGGAAATAAGGCCCTGCTATCAGACTTTAGTGGAGAAAGCTGGCCCAAGTGTTTCTTATGGAGATGGCAACATTGGAAAAACTTTGGGATATGGCAATATCAATCTTGGGAATGTCATTATTAAAGATGTAGCTCTGGTCTCAGGACTTAAACACAACTTACTGAGTATAAGTCAAATCTGTGACAGAGGTTATCATGTTGATTTCTTTGCAGAACATTGTGAAATAGTTAGCAAATCTAAAGGAAAAATTGTTCTGAAGGGATTCAGGCGTGGTAACATTTATGAAGCTAAGCTTTCAACAAGTTCTGATGGTTCTGCAATCTGTTTAGTGAGTAGAGCCTCAACTGAAGAAAGCTGGAATTGGCACAAGAAACTCTCTCATTTAAACTTCAACAAGATAAATGAACTGATCAAGAAAGATCTTGTGAGAGGACTGCCAAAATCAGTGTTTGTTCCTGATGGTCTTTGTGACTCATGTCAGAAGGCTAAACAAAGAAAATCTTCGTTCAAGAGCAAGACTGAATCATCAATTCTTGAGCCTTACTATCTACTTCATGTTGATCTATTTGGTCCAGTGAATGTCATGTCTATTGCAAAGAAGAAATATGTGTTGGTCATAGTAGATGAGTTCACCAGATACACATGGGTGTATTTCTTGCACACGAAAAGTGAAACTGCATCTATCCTGATTGATCATGTCAAACATCTGGATAAATTGATCAAAGATTCTGTGAAAATTTTGAGGAGTGATAATGGCACTGAATTCAAGAATTTGATAATGGAAGAGTTCTGCAAAAATCATGGAATAAAGCAGGAATTTTCTGCTCCTGGAACTCCACAGCAAAATGGAGTTGTTGAAAGGAAGAATAGAACTCTAATTGAAGCTGCACGAACAATGCTTGAAGAAGCAAAGCTTCCAACCTATTTCTGGGCTGAAGCTGTGCAGACTGCTTGTTTTACTCAAAATGCAACACTCATTAACAAGCATGGAAAAACACCATATGAGATGGTGAAGAACAAGAAGCCAAATCTCAAATACTTTCATGTATTTGGATGTAAGTGTTTTGTTCTCAAGACTCATCCTGAACAGCTATCCAAGTTTGATCTAAAAGCTGATGAGGGAATCTTTGTAGGATATCCACTTTCTACAAAAGCCTTCAGAGTCTATAATTTGAGAACAAAAGTGGTCATGGAATCTATCAATGTCTCTTTTGATGACAAGAAGATCACTGGACTTGAAGATTGCATTGATCATAATAAGCTGAGATTTGAAAATGAAGATTCATATTCTGATACCTCAAGTCCTGACAGTCTAAGTCCTGATACTGTAAATTCTGATGGATTAAACTCTGATGTTATTGAAACTGTGGTGACTACGTCAAAGGAAGATGCACCATTGCAGGGGGAGCATACTCAAGATTTTATCACATCTCAAGAAGCATCAGAACATACATCTGGCTCGTCAAATTCTGATTCGTCAAGTTCTGATAAGCCAAGTACTGACAGTGCTGAAAATCTAAATACTGAAGGATCCAACTCAGAGAGCATAGTTTCAGGGGGAGCATCAGAAAATGAAATCGAAGACAGCATGAATTATGGGGGAGCATCCAGTTCTAGAGAAAATCTTCCATCTGCAAGGAAGTGGACAAAATCACATACACCTGATTTAATAATTGGAAATCCTGAGGCAGGTGTCAGAACTAGAACAGGTACTTCGAATGAATGTCTTTACAATTCTTTTCTCTCTCAGTCTGAGCCAAAGAAAGTGGAAGAAGCTCTTCAAGATGCTGATTGGGTGCAAGCAATGCAGGAAGAGTTGAATGAATTTGAAAGAAACAAAGTCTGGACCTTAGTGCCAAGACCCAAGAATAGATCGGTTGTTGGTACAAAGTGGGTATTCAGAAACAAAACTGACAGTGATGGCATAATTGTAAGGAACAAGGCAAGGCTGGTTGCAAAAGGATATTCTCAACAGGAGGGAATTGACTATGATGAAACATTTGCTCCAGTTGCTAGGTTAGAAGCCATAAGGATATTCATGGCTTATGCTGCTCACAAAAAGTTTACTGTCTTTCAAATGGATGTGAAAAGTGCTTTTCTCAATGGAGAATTGGAAGAGGAAGTATATGTTGAACAACCTCCAGGCTTTGTAGATTCCAAACATCCAGATTATGTCTACAGGCTTGATAAAGCACTTTATGGACTTAAGCAAGCTCCTAGAGCATGGTATGAGACTTTAGCTCAGTTTCTTCTGGAAAGTGGATTCAACAGAGGAACTATTGACAAAACATTGTTCTATCTCAACCATGGCAAGGACTTACTTTTGATCCAGATTTATGTTGATGATATCATTTTTGGGTCTCCAAATGACAAACTTTGCAAAAAGTTTGCCAATCTAATGCAGTCAAGATATCAGATGAGTATGATGGGAGAACTTAGTTATTTTCTGGGCCTTCAAGTCAAGCAGAGTGAAGAAGGAACTTTTATTTGTCAATCTAAGTACACCAGAAACTTGCTGAAAAAATTTGGAATGCAAGACTGTTCAAGTGCATCCACTCCCATGGCCACTGCAACAAAACTGGATAAGGATACTGGTAATTCAGTAGATATTACTGATTACAGAGGTATGATTGGCTCACTTCTCTATCTAACTGCTAGTAGACCAGATATCATGTTTGCTACCTGTCTTTGTGCAAGATTTCAAGCAGATCCAAGAGAACCTCACTTAACAGCTGTAAAAAGAATCTTTAAGTATCTTAAAGGAACAGCTGATCTAGGATTATGGTATCCTAGAGAATCAGATTTTAAATTAATAGGTTACTCAGATGCAGATTTTGCAGGTTGCAAAATTGACAGGAAAAGCACAAGTGGAAGCTGCCAATTTCTTGGAGGCAGATTGGTTTCTTGGTATAGCAAGAAACAAAAGTCAATTTCCACATCAACTGCAGAAGCAGAGTATATTGCTGCAGGAAGCTGCTGTGCACAGATTCTCTGGATGAAGAATCAGTTACTGGATTATGGGTTAACATATTTCAAAATCCCTATTTACTGTGATAATCAAAGTGCTATTGCTATGACAGGTAATCCAGTTCAACACTCTATGACAAAGCACATCAGCATCAGGTACCATTTCATCAGGGAACATGTGGATGAAGGTACAGTGGAATTGCATTTTGTTCCCACAGATCAACAAGTAGCAGATATCTTCACAAAATCACTGTGTGAAGCTACCTTTTCAAAATTGGTAAATGAACTTGGAATGATTTCAGGTTCTTTCTCTAAATCTGCTTAAACTTGTTCTATGTTATCAGACTTTATGATCAGTATTTACAGAATTAATCTCTTTGTATATTCTGTGCATTAATTGATAAATGTCTTCAAGTACTGACTGTTGTCTGATATATGTGTCTAAACTCTGATAAGTGATATGTCTGTTTCAGTAACTCTTCTATCCTATGAGGATAACTGTGCTAGATACTGACCTACTAGTCTTCAATAAACAAATGATCCCATGAAAGAAGTAGTTATTTCTGTGGAAATCTTATGACACAAGCAAATTCTGATAACTGAGCTTAGTTAAGTTTACTTTGTATATCTTATTACTAAGTCACAAATTAGAATAATGCTACTCATCTGTTTAAGTTCTGATTCTAGTAAAACTGCTGAATGTACTAAGTGCTGATAAACCTCACTTATCAAAAGAAGAAGAACAATAATCAAAGAATAATATCAGGTACTCCTTTGAGATCTAGAGTAAAAATGTGAAAGGGACGACCCAAGTGCATTGCTGGTATTAAGTAAATATGCATTAGAAAAGCAAAATATTTTCTTGGTGACTTTTCACACTCTATGATTACTGGAGAAATACTCTGATAATAGCATAAATTCTAATAAACAGTCGTGACTCACTTACACTGAGAAGCCTCTGTAAAATAGAATTTCAAAAGATGCATAAAATTAGCACAAAAACAGTAGAGGTGAACTCATGCATGAACTCATTTATCAGTAGGTTTCAGGATAATGACAGATCTTTAGCAAAATTTTAATTATGACTTATTTCTAAGATGTACTGAAGTAGATCAGACTTTACTCTTTGTCTGTTATTTAGCTTAATGCACACACACATCACTCCATATGAATGATGAAATTTCTGTGGTGGTCTATGTTATTTTAGATAAACAGTCATTGTGTCACTTCTGCACAAATTCTGAGGACAAGTTCTAGTTACACGTTCTGATGATTAATTTCTGACGTTCATAACTAAGAACTTGTATGAGTATTTACTAAGATAGATATTCCTTGTTCGAGTTAAGACATTATGTTCTGATGACTGTTAAGTTCTGATATAGGTCTAAGTTCTGATTTTTCAGTCTAACCCTTTACTTGACTTATCTGTAAATAAAATTTGGTAACAGACTCAGATTAATTTCGAAATGTTGAAGTGGAAGATTAATAGTCTATGGTTAAAACATAATGGCACTCGTTCTTGAACAGTTCACTCTTGTTCCATGTGTACATTCCTTTTCCAATGACTGTTATTCTTTTTCAAAGTCTAGGGAGACGAGGTAGATTTAATTCTACCTGTCTGCATTCAATATCTTCGCGTCTCCTGGCATTCTCTTGCCTATATCATCAGCCACTTCACTTTAGCCATTTCATCAATTTTTCTCACAATCTTAACTTCATATTCTTTTTCAAAACCATCATGGTTCGATACAACATGTTTTTGAATTACCAAAATTTTCATATGGAGCTAAGCTGCGCCGACTGGCAGCAGGAGTGGCATGTAACTGCCATTCCTGAAGAGATATGGGGCTCTGTCCCACAGGCGGTGCTGAACCAACTTCTGTTCTTCGAGATGGACTACCAGCTTCATCTTGATCGATTGGAGGCGGAACGGCGGGAAGCTATCCGTCAGCAAGAGCGAATCATTCGACTCGCCATCTTGTTTGTCGAAGATAGGAAGAGGAAGATGACTTAATCTCGTCTTCTTCCTGTTCTTCTTCATCCTCAGCTTTGTCAGGCTTCTTAGCTAGGACTAAAGCTGTTGACGTTAGGATTAGAAGCTTAGGGAAAATCTTGTATTGATGTAATTTCTATTTCATTTATGTATTGACTTGATATATTAATGAAAACTGTTTTTACTTCAAGATTTTGTCTCTGAGTTATTTTATCTTGTGTTGTTAAATCCTGCTTGATATTCTGATGACCATTTAAATTTTGTCTTAAGTTCTGATTTAAGTTCTGATTCTTTGTCAGCACTTATTCATCGAAATTATCTCGGTCATTTTTAACATGATTCATTTTCAGAATATTAATGTTGCAGTGCAAAATAACCAATCAGTGATAACGGGTTAAAATTTGAATTGTTTCCATTGATAAATGGAACAGTTTTTCCTTGAAACTCGGTAAATGGGTAAGTATTGATTACTGTTTTCTCGAGCCCAGTAACTATCCGTTATTACTGCATGTCTGACAGGTGTCCAACGGTAATATTTCTTTTGTATAAGTACAGCAGAGAGAAGATTTCTTTAATCTTTTTAATTTCTTCATCTTCTATCTCTCTTCTTACTTTTACTCTCCTTCACTTTACTATTTCCGTTGTTTTCATACAGATATTATCTCAAACACCTAACAGGCATACTTGAATTTCAATATTTTTCACATGGCACCAAAGGATTTAATCATTGATGGAGCAAAGTTTGTTCCAAACAACTATGCTGCAATTCTTGATCATGCTGACGCTCCATCTGAATTGCATTTTGTGCAAGATCTTCTTGCACATAGTGAGGTTGGGTACGCCTTAACTCAGCCTGAATTATTTTCAAGTCAACAAGTTCTGCGGTTCTGGAGGACTGGAATTTTTGATGATGGTGGTAAACGAGGAACTCCCAGTATTATCTTCCAAGTGGGTGATTCTTCCTATGTAGTCACTCCTGGTACAGTACGAAGAGCATTACATCTTCCAGAAGATTGTACCTTCTCTATACCAGAGGAATCAGAACTTCGGGGGTTAATGACTGATTCGGGATATGAACAGAGTCTGACGAAACTTGGACAGTTGAAACGGGCTCATATCAGAAGAGAATGGAGTTTCTTCTTCGATTGCATCACCAAGGCTTTTGGGAACAAATGTTCTAATTATGATGCTATCCCAATTCTGAGTCAGCACATCGGGTATGCTATTATCCATCAAACTCATTTTGATTTTGCAACTGGAATAATTGGTTTTATTGGGGATAGGATGACAGAGGATCGAGATGTTGTTTATTTTGCTAGATTCTGTCAACTTATTTATACGTATTGTACTGCTGAACCCCAGTTAGGCAGCACTCAAACCCCACCTTTTAAGGTTGCAAAAAGGTACTTTAACGACCTGATAAATGCTGACACAAAGAAATCAATGGTGAGACAATTACAGATTCCTCAGTCTGTGAAACAGATTCTGGTAAATGCTGATCCAGCTACTTACAAATCTGTTTACTCAAATGTTCAACCAACTCACCATAACCAAAATCCATCAACCTCAGTCCCTACCTCTCATTCTACTCAACCTACCCTCAGAACTTATCTCAAATCATATCTCTCCACTTCACAGACTGCTCAACCTTCTTCTTCAGCACCTACTGTGAAGCCTACATCCTCTAAGCCAAAGAGACCAAAGACTGTTCCTCAAACATCTCAGAAGAAGAGGAGGATTACTTTGAGAGATGAAACAGATTCTGAAGATCAGGTTCTTTCTTCAGAACCTATGATTGATGAAGCTGAGAAGGCAACTTCTCAGAAGGATTCTGCAATTGGGGGTTCTAGGCTTCTCAAGAGGCTTAGACGTATGACTGTTCCTGCAACTCCCAAGGAATCCAAATCAACAAGGAAGTACAAGAAACAGAGGGCACAGAGGCCAGTTTCAGATGATGAGAAGGAAGCAGCTAAGGAAGGGGATCAGGAATCTCTGATCTCACAAGACAAGGAATTTGCTCCAGTCACTTCTTCTCCATCAACTCCATTTAAGGAACCTGTATCTGACAAGGCTAATTTACCTTCTTTATCTCTTGTTGATCCAGGCACAAGTGCTGAAATTGATATTCAGAACTTGGTTGTGCCTGAAATACTTTTCTTAGAAGCTCCAACAGCAAATAATCCTTCCACAACACCTGTTACTGATGCTGTTCAAACTCCTGAGTTATCACTAACACCTTCTCTGCATCAAGATGATGATCAGATTTTAGGTGAGCATCAGGATATGGCTGTTGATCAGAACTTAGTATCAGATCAGCAATTAGAGGATGTTGAAGCCTCCATTGCTACTCATACAGTTGTCTTATCAGAAGATACTGATTCTTTAAGTTCTGATGCTGCAAATGTTGGAGATACTGGTGAAGCTGCTACAACTGTAGATGCTGATGCAGCAGGTCCTTCAGGACATACTCCTCCACTGACTCTTCCTAAGTCTGAACTGCTAAAGGAGTTTGTTATCAGGGATGCACCAGTACCTTGGAGTGAAACTCCTGCAGGACAGGAGTGGACTAAGGAATGGAACTCAGTTTCATGTGTTCCAAATGCTTTACATCTTGCTGAGCACTTGACTAAAGCTGATGAAATGTTAAATTCTGATGATTTTAAAACCCAGCTTAGAGTCACTGCATTGAGTACTAAACATCTACAAGGTCTTCATTCCAACACTCATGCAGAGCTACACAAGATTCAGGAGAACTTTATTAAACAGGAACAAGTTTGGAAACTTGATAAGAAAAAGTTCTTCCAACCTACCATTGACAGGGTTGCTTATATTGAGAAAACTCAAGAGAAGCAACAAGCTCAGATTGATCAAATTCTGACAAATCAAGCTTCTCAGCAATCGCAACTTACTGAAATCCAGACCTCAGTGGAACTACTTATCTCTCTTTTATTACCTGCTGATGCCAAAAAGGGGGAGAAGGTAATTAAGTCCAAATGCAAAACCAACAAGTCACTGCAAGGACAGGATGATGGAAAAGATGACCAAGGAAACTCTGGAATGGGTAGTGGTCATAGTCAAGGTAGAAGATTTACATCAAGACAAGCTAGTCACAGAACAAGTTCTGATACTGGGAAAAGAATAAGTTCTGCTGCTGGTAAAAGGATAAGTTCTGATGAACTTCTAGATCTTGATGAGGAAATGTCAAGACAGTTATTTCTTCAAGAAAATCCAGGGATGGACTTGGAAAGTTTAAAGGAAGAAGAAGCCAGACTTAAATCAGAGAAAGTCACATCTAAATCTGAAGCTTCTGGTAAAAAGTTACTTCCAAAACCTAAAGGCTTTGTGATCAAAGAGAGGATACATACTGAAGAAACTTTGGCTAGATCACAACCACAGATAGATCCAAGATCCAAGGGTAAAGAAAAGGTTGGTGAACCTATCAAGCCTTATGTACCTCCTGAGGAAGAAGAAATTACTGATGGAAAACATAATCTTGCTCTGACTTCAAGAAAAATTCTTAAAACAACCTCTGACATGGCTCAAGTTGTTCAGAGTCAAGAAATTGTAAGTTCTGATATTCAGAAGAAGCAAGTAACCTCTGACAGTGCTCAAGTTAACTTGATATCAGAAGATAAATCTAAAACACTCCTACCAGGATTCACTAAAGCAAAACAGACTCAATCTTTGAAGACTACTTTAAGTGGTTTTGAAGCAAGAGTAGTTACTGGAAAGGAAGCTAGAGATAAAACTGGATTGGGAAGTGCTGATGAAAGAAGAGTACACAACACTACTGATGATCCAACTTCCTTGAGTGAACCAGGTATTGGAGCAACTCCTGAGAGATTGAATCAACTAGAATCTGTACAGATGGTTTACCATACCTACTTGAAAGAATACATCATGTTGTATTTCATGACAGATGGTAGGGTTTATCATATAAGACAAAATGCCATTCCATTGAAGTATTTTGAAGAATTGGAGCATGTATTATTCTTACTTCAAGTGGATGACAGAATAACAGAGACTGCTGCAAACTACTTAAAGGAACAGATTCAGAGACAGAAAAGACTTTATTCTGTTAAGTCTGACAGCAGATATGTTCCAAAGTACAGAAATCACAATGGTGATATTGTTGATATGAAGCCTAATACTGCACAGATCAGAACATATCTTGGTATTAAGGGGCTTGAATTCAATCTAGAGTCTAACAAAGCTTATGTCATAAGACTAGATCGGGAGTTGAGAAAAGCAAAGATTAATGATCTCAGAGCTGCAATATTTCAAACTGGTGAAGATACTGCAGAGCTTAAAGATGTCAAACGGAGAATGATTGATGAACTCAGATATGCTGAGAAATGTTTGTTGAAGAATTATCTCAGAACAACTTCTGACATCAGAGAGATCGGAAAATGATGAAGCCAAGTCGAAGATCTACAACTGCTTAAATTCTGATATTTATACAGGTTGAAGTTGTTATCAGAAGTTGAATTGGTAAAAACTTTAAGGACTGTAAGTTGTAGTTATCTTGTCTATTTCTCATGCATTTGTACTTAATGTTTTTGACATCATCAAATATCTGTTAAACTTGTATATTTTGTTAATTTACAAGTTGGGGGAGATTGTTAGATATATTTGATAATGTCATGGCTAATATGTTTTATGTTTAGATTTCAGATCTTATTTGAACAGAACAAATCAGTACTTAACTGATCAGTACTTATACTGGAAGTCAGAACTTAAGGTACTGGAAGTCAGAACTTAAGGGATATCAGTACTTATGTTATCAGGAGATAGATATCAGAACTTAAGTGCTGAAGGACGATCAGATAAGGACAGTAGCTGATTAAAGTTAAGAAGATCATGATAAACATAAGAAGAGATATGCATGAAGAAGGAATTCCGTGAAGAATGGAATACTTGGAATAGAAGATATCTGATTGATATATTTTAGGAAGCAGAATTATATTCCATATCAATTAGCGAATATCTTGTAACTGTGTAGTATATAAACACAAAAATAGAGTTTACACTACAGGTGTTATCATTATCGAGAATATTATTTATTATAACTCTAGAAGCTCTCGTGATATTTTGTTCATCACTGAGAGATAACAGTTCCAGATTGTAACAGAGTTTATTGTTTAAATAAAGTTTATTTTCTGTTACATAAGTTCTTGAAGTTTGATTTGATTGTAATAAACACTGTATTCACCCCCTCTACAGTGAAAGTGTGACCTAACAGTAACCTGTACAGGGAAAAACAGGTCGCAAGTAAGTATTAGAGATGAAATTAAGGAAAAATCTTACACAGGTCTCCCTAGGTCGCAAGTAACTTTTCCCTAGGGAACTAGGTCGCAAGTAAATGCTAAAGGAGAAATTTGCTAAGGCAAAACCACCTGTGATGTTCTGGTCGCAAGTAAGTGACTAGAAAAGGCTACTGGTGGTCGCAAGTTAAGTAGCAACCAAAGAACTCTCTCTTGTCGCAAGTAACTACTTGGTTGTGTTATTGTGAATTATAAATACAGCAATTCAATGATTTGAATGGACAGAAATGTGCCACCTTCCCTAAGGAATTGAAGTCGAAAAAGCAGAAAATGAATACAATTTCATTTGGTAATCTTCGTCAGCCAACAGAAAGTATTTTACGGGAGCTCCATTAAAGACTTCATTTATTAAGCTTGTAAACACAAAGTTGTGTTGTTGAATTTATATTAATAAAATAATATATTTCTCGAATTATTTTGTGTCTATTTTAATTCCGTACTTATAACGAAGAACTTGAAACGAATCGAAAAAGATTGTAGGTATCGTATTCAACCCCCCCTTATACGATACTTTGGAAGCGGCTTATGTTGATGAACGGTTATACAACTGTGGTATTTATGAATTAACGTCATAAGTGGAAGCTTAATTTCCATCTCAATATGTGACTTTGGATTGTGTTACATATTTAGCTCCTGGCTACTGCTGTTTTATTGATCTACGACCGTATACCTCTACAATCATCTAGTACTTCATGATTGTAATTCAGGCTGAGCACAACATTTTCATGCACTCATTTTACATATTAAGTGTAACTTGTGTATTTGGCGGTTCCTTATTTAGCGCTACGCATAACTCATTGGTAACCTCTATTTTGATCAAGAAAACCGATAAAATGAATATGCTAATGAAGGCTACAGATTCCAAGATTCAGATAAGAGGAAGAAACTTATAATTCTTAACCGCTCATGTTATTTTGGTGATTGATTTTCTAATATGCTAGTTTTAACCTGTGTTAGAGGGAGTAAAACACCAGGGAAGGTTTGGACCCTCCCTGAAATTGGTCCAAATTGTTTTTTTAAGAAAGCCCAATGTAAAAGTTCCCCAAAAAATACACATTCACAAAACTCACGCATCAGCACATACACATCAATGAAAAATTCAGAAAACAGAGAAATGTGATAAGAGAAGAGAGATGTGACCGAGAGAGATGTGATAATAGTGAACAAAAACGGATAAGTGATAATAGTTTGTAACATGATAGGGGACGAATGGTTAAATGTTTAAATAATTTATTGATAATATATATTGAGCGTTATATTTTCCTAAGCGTGAAAACTGAAGATGTACTTCAAACGTCCGGAGTGTAGACGGGAGCGCTGAAAACATATAATTGTAATAAAATATGTTTTTCATGATATTATTTTGCACTTTTCTACTTTTAGTTGAGAATTTTTTTAGCTTATATTCGCCTTCTCTCTGATTTCAACAACTCTCATTCTTTACACTTCTTTCGAGCCGCTTATCACTGCTTTAGGTAGCACTATGGCCTTCAAAAAAAATTACAATTTTGCTTTTGTAAAAATGTAAATTTTAATTATTTTTTGCAAAACGACTTTTTTGGGAAAAAAGGTATGCAATTTTACAATTGAAATTAACCAAATCAACTTTATTGAAAATTTAGGAATAACAATCAGTGGTTTAAAATTGCATTTAAGGTTACACCCTTACAAAATCTTGTATCTGTAATAGTTTTTGGTTGAGATTTGCCTTTAATATTGGATTTGTTAAATCAAATGTACCCTTGTTAAATGTAATCAAAAATAGTTTTAATTATTTTGCTGAAACAAAAGTCTCATTTTCTCGAGTTACAAACCATATTTTATTGCGTATATTTACAGAAAACAGCAAAATCGTAAAAAAAACTTTAAAAAGTTAGCACTTTTGCTCATTTTCCTTTATTTAAATAATTCATAAATAAATAAACTTCATAGAAATTTTAGAAAATTTAAACAACACATCTCACAAGAAAACAAACACCCATATTTCGCCAAAAACATTTTTCTATACTTTTTCATAAAAAATAATAAGAAAATATTTAATCTACATAATACGTTACACCAACATAACAGATATGGGCACACATTGTCAAACACAATAAATCACAAATTTCCAAAAAATTTCTTCTCAAGGTTGTACTAGGGGTGAGTAAAACCGAACCGAAACCGAGAAACTGAACCGAATCATATAATTTCGGTTTTGTTTGGTTTGAGTTTTTCAAAAATTTCGGTTAATTCATTTTTTCGGTTTGAACCGAAATAATATTGGTTCAGTTCGGTTAATCTAAAAATAAATTCGGTTTAACTAAAATAACCGAAATCAAAAATATATATTTTTTTGAATTATTATATATATATAATATAATACAGTAAATATAAACAAAAAAACAGACTGTATGTATTTTCAATTGGTTAGAATGTATGTATCTTCAGTTTTTTACATATATAATATAATATGTATTCTTTTAACATTTCCAATTATTTTTTGTTTCCATTTTAAATTATTTTGATAAAATTTTCAAATATTTCGGTTTTCCGAAACCAAACCGAATTAACCAAAATAATTCAGTTCGGTTTGTGCATAAGTTTGGTTCGGTACGGTTCGATTACGAAAAAATTATCACTTCGATTTTCGGTTAATTCGGTTCAGTTCGGTTTCTGACCGAACTGACCGGACGCTGAGCCTTAGGTAGCACTATGGCCTTTAAATATAGGTATTTAATTTTTTTGTAAGAAACGTAAATTTTAAAAAAAAATTGCAAAACAATTTTTTTTTTTTAGAAAAAGACGAGCTATACAATTTTACAACTGAAAATAACCAAAATTAATTTTAAAAACAAATTGAAAATAATAATAATCATGAGACTACTCTAATAAAAACCAATTTTAGAATATAAAATAGAAACTGAATAATATTTTTTTTAAATTACTTTGAAATATATCAAATATGGTATGCAAATTGATCGTTGAGTGATGGAGAAAAGTACAGTGAATTCGGATTTAAAAAAAACATATCCTTTAACGGGAAAAATCAATTTAAAACGGAGGGGGAAAACTGAGATTGTCTGTAGGGTGCAAATTAGTTGGGTGTGATGTTTTAAAGGGAACCGGACATTAAATTAAATTGATCTAATGATTTAGATTAATTTCTAGTTTGTATTCTAATTTAATTTTTATTTGATCATTTGCCTAATAATCCTACTTAGTTTAAAATTACATTTAAGGTTGCACCCAATTTACAAAATCTTGTAATTGTAACTGTATTTGGTTGGAAGTTGCATTTTGGATTTGTTAAATTAAATGTAATCTTCTAAGAGATTGTTTGGTTCGACTCATATTTCGAACCCATATCTAGTGTTTAGTTGACTATTTTAAAATTAGATATGATTTCTTATACTCATCTAGAATCAAATTTGATACATGTGAATTTAAGAGAGTAGTATGAGGTATAAATTAAATTTCATTATCTCATTTTTATTTATAAAGTTGAATACAATCTTAAAACATATATCTTAAATATCATGTTGTTTAATTTTAAATAAGTTATGCTTATTTTTATTTAATTCAAATTATTAATAATTTTTTTGATTTAAATATTATAAATGAACATTGAATTTTAAAATTTTAATTTTTTAATCACTTATATATATTTATTTTTGTTTGTATGTTATATAAAAACTAAAATTCGACATATGCAATATATAAAAGTTTGATTCAATCAATGAATCAAAAATATTTAATTTAAAGAGATTTCATTCCATCACCGAAACAAGACATGATATGAGGATTGATTTCTGAACCTCATGCCGGCCCAACCTGATTCCTTATTCCAAACCCATATCGGCTTCTAAACCAAACGACCCTTAAATGTAATAAAAACAGTTTTAATTATTTTGCGTAAGCAGAAGTCGCACTTGGTTACAAACCATATTTTTATTACGAATATTTATAGAAAGCAGCAAAATTGTAAAAAAGCTTTAAAAAGTTAGCATTTTTGATCATTTTCCTTCATTTAATTAATTCATAAATAAATACATTTCATAGAAATTTTAGAAAATTCAAACAACACATCTCACAAAAAAATAAACACCCATACTTCCAAAATAAATAAATTCCTCTACTTTTTCATTAAAAATAATAAAAAAATATTAAATCTACAAAATAAGTTACACCAACATAACACATATTGACACATATTGTCAAACACAATAAATCACAAAGTTCCAAAAAAATTCATCTCTGGAACCCACGAGTTCGCACCAAAAAACAAATTTGTATCTACCACCCTGAAAATTAAAAAAAAAACTCCAAAAAATAAAATAAATCACAAATTATATTACAACCTCGGACCCCCTTGTCTGATAAAAGACAAACTTGCAATTCTCGCCACCTTCTACAGTTCTACTCCTTCTTCTTCCAACAACGACTACTACATCTTCGCGATTTCCGAGGTAACATTCTTTTTACCCCCAATCTCAGTTTTACTGTCTGTAAATATTTGTTTTTAACTTCATTTTTTATGTAAGTCATTTCAGTTCTAGTGTTCGTTTTATAGTTCATGTGATTTTACGTAGTTTTTGAATTTTAATTACATGATGTTAATTAGGGTTTTGAATTTGTGATTATTTAGATTATTTTACTGTAGTTATACATTTTTAACTCCACGTTGATATGATTTTTTTAATTGTAGCATTCGTTTTATAGTTGGTGCAATTTTAAGTGATTTTTTTTTAATTTTGATTGAATGGTTTGAATTTGTGAGTTTTTGTTGTGTGTTGTTGTTTCAACTCCATGTTAATGTAATTCTTGTTGAATTCGTGTAATTTACGTGATTATTGGTTCTTGATTGTTTTTAAGTAAATGATGTGGATTGAGGTTTTGAATTTGTGATTGTTTGTAGTGTGTAATTATTTTTAACTCCATGTTAATGTAATTCATATCAATTTAAGCTTTGGTTTCGTATAATTTAGGTAGTTATTGATTTTTAACCATTTTTAAGTGAATGATGTGGATTAAGGTTTTGAAGTTGCGATTGTTTACGGTATGTAATTATTTTAACTCCATGTTGATGTCATTGATTTCGATTCAAGCCTTTGTTGCATGTAATTTATGTAATTGTTGATTTTTAAGCATTTTTAAGTGAATGATGTGAATTAAGGTTTTGAATTTGTGATTGTTTACGGTATGTAATTATTTTAACTCCACGTTGATGTCATTCTTTTTTATTCAAGCCTTTGTTGCATGTAATTATTTATGTGATTGTTGATTTTTAAGCCATTTTTGGTTAAATGATGTAAATTTGGGTTTGAATTTATGATATAACTGGTTTATGATTACAGATATGGAGCCAACGGAAGATTGGGGAAACAAATCATGGACGGTGGATTGTGCGTGTGGAGTGAATTTCGATGATGGAGAGGAAATGGTGAATTGTGATGAGTGTGGAGTGTGGGTGCACACGAGGTGTTCGAGGTACGTAAAGAGCGAAAAAGTGTTTACGTGTGAGAAATGTAGGAGGAAGAGTAAGAGGGGTGAGAATATTGAGGACGAGGATGCTGATAGTTTGCTTGGAATGGCGAATAAGAGTGGGGAGAATGTGGGGTCTAGCAGGACGACTTGGACAGGGAGGGTTCCGAGGGAGGAGAGGGCGCATGTGCAAGGAGTGGTTGGTGGGGAAAGCGCGGGAACGGGGATTTTTGGGTCGGCGTTGTGGAGGGCGAGCGGGTATGTACATAAGAAGTTTGGTTTTCAGTATAAGGAGTTTGATTGGAATGACGGGAATGAGACTGGTGGTAATGAGGGTGGTGGAAATGAGCTTGGTAGTGAGGGTAGTAATTGGGGAGCATTGTCTTTGTTGAATAATTATAAAGAGGGGGGTGTTGGTGGTAGTGTAAGTTTTGGTGCGGGGAAGAGAACAAGAGATGAAGAAAGTAATAAAAAGAAAAGGGAGGAAGGCGAGGAAGGCGAGGAAGTTAATGACAATACAACTACCACTTCTAAGTTGATGCATAGAAGTAAGACAGTTGACCATTTAGATTATCAACCATCATCGAAGGTCAACCTCACACTACAGGAGGATCAGTCAAGCACTCTAAACACTCCTGCAACAATAAGTGATGAAGAGGTCTGAGTCAAGCTGGCGTTTTGTTGTCATGTTTTCTTGAAGTTCCTCTGCTAATGTTTTGCTAATTTCTGTTTCATCTTTTGCAGCTTGCATTATTATTGCATCAGGAGCTTAACAGATCTGCAAGAGTCTCGCGGGTGCCACGCATGCGGCATGCTGGTAGTTTACCCCAGTTAGCTTCTCCGACTGGTGCAAGCATGCTCATGAAGCAGTCACCATCTAATTCTGTGGGAAAACACCGTGGTTCGGTAAGTTGCACATGTCACTTTTAATTTCATTTATACTAGTGATTTCTCAATTACATTAATCGTTGTGCTTAAACAATACAAATATTCATTTCGCCCTTGGTAAGGCCCGTCCTTGTTAAGTTAGTTGTGTACTGATTTTTTTCCTTTTATATCCTTGTTGATTTAAATATAACGTGATAAGTACTGTTATAGGGTGTTAAGTAACCATCTATAATTAAAATCCTAAGGTGTTGGGAGGCGTCCTCAATTGGGTTATATAACTGTAATATCTTGCGCGACATGTCTTAGATATATAACTCTAAAATCACTTTGTTTTTAAGAATCAAACTTTAAAGCGCATAATGAGTATGCGTTTCCATAAACGTGATAAAAAACAAAGTACTGTTTTAGTTATGTTTCCATAGCTAAAACTAGGTACTGTTGACACCATAAATGTTTATCTCATCCTTCCAATTGGTTGATATTAATCGCTTACGTGTCATTCTTTATTGATGTTTTTATCAATGTTTATGTCTGGCCTTTTATGGCAAATTTTGAGAAATACTGCACCCAATATCATAAAAGGAAAAATATGGCCCTTTATGGCACAGAAAAATGAGTCTTAGACATGTCTTCTTTTAAAACGCAAAGGCGTGCAACGTTTCTTATATTTATAACTCTGAAGTCACTTTTTTTTTAAGAAACAAACTTTAATGCGCATCATAAGTATGCGTTTCCAAAAATATGATACACAGTGGCGTGTTTGGAAGACGTCACATGCAGTAGCGGTTTTACTAAATTGTAATGGATACCTGTACATGTGTTTTGGAATGGTTCCACACAACTGGTAATGTGTGGAGTCGACTCTGTGATCTTCACTTGAATGCACTACAAATGAACCACTGAACCAGATATATGCTTTGGCAAGATGTGAAACACACAATATTATAATGTGTCACATGTGGCATTAAGGGCCTTTCTATCCAGTTTATACTTTTTGGGCAATTTTCCTTAGATATCTATTAAGTTTCATCCTCTAATGATGTCATTTCTCATTTTTAATATTACTTGCACGGTTAATTTTCATAACTAATGAAGGTGAAGTGAAGCCTGAGGAGATTATATAAAAATAACCATGTTAAGGTAATGTCTTACATTGCCGAGGGTATAGCTTTGTACTTCTTTAGCCTAGTGGTATCCATCTTCCCTTGGTAACAAGAGGGCGAGAGATTGACCTTGTGTAGACAGCATTTATGACAGGCTGACAGTGTGAGTATTAAATTTTCTGTAAATGACCGATAATCGAAAAAAGCTATAGTGGAAAAGGATGAGTAAAAACAGTTTAAAATTTTCAATTGTTCCTTTTTTCTTTTATAAATGATAATGGCTGCTCGACTTAGCTTAATGGTAGTATCTGTTGTTGTTTTTAACAATAAAGGTTTCCAAAAGAAAAGGAAAAAGTGTAGCAACAGAGGGAACTCAAAATTCTCAAGAGCTCCGGGATGAATCTAAGAGTATGAAGAGATCACTACTGCTGCCAGTTCAGAGGACCAATGACTCGGCTCGCACAGAAAATTCTGTTACCATGAGGGTAGTGGACAATGGGTCAGCACCAGCCATACAATCTGCTAACAAGAGTAATCCTCCTGCAACTAACAAGCAGCATGTGTCTTCCAGATGTAAATCGACTCAAACTGCCTCTGATGATGACTCTGGCACTGGAAACCGTGTGACCTACCGCACCTTACCACGTTATTGCTTTAAGTTCTAAATTCTTCACATGTTTGAGAAAGATGTAGCAACGTACAGAATAAGAAAAAGAAGTACTGTAAAAGGAAACCACTAGATAAATATAAAAATAGATCCGGTCTATGATATTCTCTTCTTCATTTCCTCATGCATGAATCCTTGTCTATATGATTGCTCTCAGAGATTGTAACCAAGCCCATGACTTATAAGGAGCTTTGCGATGCTGTTTTACCGGTATGTGTGAAATGTCTTTGTTCACGTTAAACATGAAAAAGATACAGTCTCACAACTTTCTGATTCTCTGTGCAGCACTGGCCTCACTTGAGGAAGAAGAATGGTGATTGTTATGCCTATTCCAGCCACTCACAGGCGGTCCTTGACTGTCTGAGGAGCAGAAAATCTTGGGCCCGCCTTGTTGATCGAGGTCCCAAGGTATGCCATTGTAATCATTAGCAACTATTCTAGTTCTGCTTTCTAGTTCTGCTTAAATCAGCAGGAACACTGTTTGATGTTTCACTCTTGTTTAATTATCGATCAATGATTACAAACGAGTCATGGCCCGTATAAGAGATGGAAGAAGTGCTATTTATTAATGTTACTTTGTTCACTAAAGGTTATAGAATCATACGTTTTTATGTATACTCATTCACCATGCCCCTTGTTTTTAGATGTCTTTTTTATCTCAATTGTTATTAAGTATGTTAAATTGATTTTTAATTATTGCACTAGTCAAATGTTGGAAGGAAGCCCCGCCGGTCCGATGCTGAGGGTCTTAGTATTGTGGAATCATTCATTGGCCACATACCCAAGGGTAAGAGGCAGATGAGGAAGCGGCGCAGAGAGTTAGCGCTGCAAGAAGGAGATCTCAAGAGTGTGGACGGTGATGATGTCAGCAGTGGTGAAGATAGCTTGAGTTCTAGTTCCAGTAGTGGGGAGATGGGCTTGTCCAGTGGCGATGGTGGAACAGGTTCGAATGGGGGGCCATCTGGAGTTTATGCTTCAGAGTAGTTTCGTAAGTGTTGTAGTTTTTTTTATGATCTTCATGCCGGAAAACTCCGACGTTGTTCGAGTTTTACCAAGTACAGACTTTTCTAGAACTTGGAAGGTGTTCTGTGTTATACTGTAGTTTTTATGAGAAGTTCAAAACTTGGAAGGTGTTCTCTATGAGACTGTAGTTTTTATCAGGAGTTTAAGAATAGTTTTGAAAAAATTTACATTTGGATTTATGTCAGCGTTTCGTGGATTACCATGGATATATGTTGCTTCTGTTTTTATCATGTTTTAAGACACCCCTGTGAAGCAAAAATTTATGGTTTCGCCCTTGGAAACAATACACGGTAGCCAGCGGCGGATTCAGGCCCGATTTCAGCGGGGCACCATATACTTAAGTGACCATGTTACTTTTAGTGGTCTAAATTCAATTCTTTTTTGGTCATTTTCACTAGAAACCTGACATAGTAAAGAAATCAAGACAACACACTCTAGATTTTTTTTGATACTGAAAATTAATATTTCAACCAATTATTCTCCAATTTATTGATAATCATATTATTATAAATAAAATCAAATATGACTCAAATTATGAAAAAAATTATTAATATTATAGAAAATCTAAATTTTTTAGTGGGGTACGATAAAAAATATATATTTATACTTTTTTTTTTAAAAACCGCTAATTTTTGGTTATCAGGGCAGGGCAGAGGGGCAGGTGTCCCTGCTGACCCTATATGAATCCGGCCCTGACCGTAGCAATTGACAAAGTAACTCTACAGTACTATTGGTTGAACAATTGTGTTCTCAACTTTGTTCATATCTGTATATCAAGTAATCTAGGTAGTAAAAGTTCATTACGCAGAAAAGAAACTACAAAGTGCATACTACTAGAAGATTAAGGAGTCTGTTTCATTAACAGATACAGATATACCAACGACAACGATACGTTGATACTCAACTCGGTCACAAGAACTAGCTATCAGAATAGACAAAACCTTATAAGCAAGAAGATCATCAGAAATATTTGATCTTGTTCTCATTTTTTACATATGCCACTTGAGATCTTGAAGAAAAAACATGGCTATTATGAAAGTCTACTGATCGAAGATATTATGAAAGAGGTCTGATCGTTTTCCATCATTCTAGTTGTTCACAGTTCTGCCAACGCTTCCATTTTGAGATCTTGTAAGCTGTTTCTGAATAATTCATTTGATAAATTTGAATAAGTTATGCACTTCCACAATTGACGCGAGAAGTTCCATATTGAGATCTTGTAAGCTGTTTCTGAACATATTATCCACTTGATAATTCTGAATAAGCAGCCACTTTCATAATTGACACACATAATCCACTTGTATGATATAATTTTGGGCAGAAATTATTACCTTTTCAGGGTTTGTGATGAAAATCTTAGACAATAGATGCCTACATTCCATGGAAATCTGAATGCAGTTTGGTATGAAGAATGGGGCTTTCAGTATTCTCTGTCAAAAGCCAATTGTACATACGTTTACGAAGGCGTATAGCTCCCAATTTGAAATCAGGCAATTTAAAATTTAGCTTCTATTTCCCCTTCATATGCAAACTACTCTCATGTACACTAACCTCAATTGTCTTTTTAAAGTCATTTGGATCATTCGGATCCGAAAAGGGATAAGTCCCAACAAGCATCACATATAGAGTTACTCGCCAAGGCCAAACATCTGAAATCTATTATCTCGATAATTAGATAGAACATATGGCTATTAGCAAAATTTAGTACATCACCTAGGAAATCAACAGAAATTAACTTATCACCTTTCCGTCGTACGCTTTTCTGCTCAGAACCTCTGGTGCAACATAAGCTGGTGTTCCCACGGTAGATTTTGGTTGAGAATGAAAAACTGATGACTGGCAGTACGCAAATCCACCCAAATAAAAGAGAGGAGGGAAGTGGATTTAGCAGACAGAACATTTTTGTAATGGTATATATCCCAGAGTAATCTCTAAAATTATTACCTTGGAGTACCCAAAATCACATATTTTGACACGTGGCGCTAGACTTCCATCTAACAGTGTATTTTCGAGCTTCAGATCTCTATGGCAGATATGCTGTACAACATCATAGATCGCTAAAAACTAAAACTGTGAAATTCAGAGCTAATACCAAAAACAAAGCACAGACACATACCATTGAATGACAATAGCTAACTCCTGATATTAGTTGTTGGAAGAAAAACCTTGCCTGGTTCCAAATATAACAGGAAGTGCAAAATGAGTACATAAAATTTACCTATTAACAATTATAACGATGCCATTGGGAAACATCAAGATCTTATCTGCCTCGATAAAGAGTTTGGAACAGAGACCATCCCTTTGAACTGTCATTGGTGATCCTGACACAGGAGTGACGAGTAGACATGCCACTCATAATGAATGTCACTTTTCATGGTTTCTATCAGATATGGAACCTAAGAAAGTGGATGAGGCACTCGAAGATCCAGATTGGGTTATTGCTATGCAAGAAGAATTCAATCAGTTTGAGAGGCAGAAGGTATGAAAGTTGGTACCCGACCAAAGGGCGAGTCGGTAACAGGCACTAAGTGGGTATTTCGATGATTTACCAAGGGACTAGGAAGTATTTAGCTTCTTCAAGGCCATAAGAAGCACCATGTCTAATGACAAGTATCCAAAGCACTTCAACAAAAGTCATCTACCCAAACCTTGGAACTTATTCTTCAACATTCTGTTCTTCTGTCTGTCTCCCAAGACTGGTGGATTTCATGGACTAACACATTTCATGAGGCTAGTCGGAGTGGTTATTGCTTATAATCTTCCAATCAACTTTGGATGTCTGATAATGCAAAAGATATTGGAGAACCAAGATCAAAAACAAGATTACATATTATATGTGAGGTTCCTCCAGATTGTTCTCAATGGTAAGCTCATAGAAGCTCAGAAGGCCTTGGTTCACACAGACAATATGGAAAATTCATAAGTCGTGTCCTCAAAAATGGTGGGTAAACTGTTCAGACAAACTCCTTTTTCCAATAACAACCCCATTCATGTGACGGACTTCATGCAAAAATACTTTGACTCCATTGCTCAGGAACCTGTCTCTGAGACTAAAGATGATCACGAACCTGATGCTGAAAATGAGGATGATCATGAGGCAGAGGCTGAATATGAAGCAGATCTTCAGCCTAATCCTAACGCTCAACTAATGGATGTTGACCAAGAATTTGTAATTGCTGAACAGCCAGAAGAGGTTTCTCAACCTGAAGCTGCTGAACATCAAGAAGAAACTGAGCCAAATCAACCAGAGAAAAATGTTTAAAGGCTAGAATTCACAGGTATGAAGGAATCTTTTATGAGTTCTACTTTTGATGATTTTATTGACACTGATTCACATAATCTTGGTGACTTTCACACACAACTTTCCCGAGAGCGATTACAATCAGGAGGCAGTGAGTTTGTATTCCCACAAATTTATAACCACCCTCTAGAGCCCATAAATACATCTCAAACTCTCTTAGCCCAATCCCTGGCGTATAAGGATTCTTTGTGTATAGAGGGAGAAACTGCACATGATACAAAAAATAAGGAAGGTACTTTGAGTGAACCCACAACTCTGTCTCCAACGAAGGAAAATAGTACCCCGCTAAGACAACTATAACCTCCCATGTATCTTCCCAAAAGGATACAATGGCTGAAGAGGCACATAAACAGTTATCGGATCCATCTTCTCAACAAGGTGGGTCTATTGAAATTCTCCCGTTAGCCACGGCATCCTGTAATGAGTCAAACACACTCTCAAATCTTCAAGCTCTTGAAGTTTTACATGAGTCAATTAGAAGAGCGTTATTTGGTGAGGATGTATTGACGAAAACAAGGAATTCAACCATATTATGGTTATAATATCATGTTCGAGGTCCTTCAATGGATCAACTGCCTTCACAGGTGTTAGGAAAGAGTGTTGTAATCGCTGCGACATCCAGCACAACATGTGCCTCCCCAGGACTAAAAACCTTGGATACATCTGTGGATAGGGGATCCGACATTGGTGCAGATTGGAAACCCATTGGCGATGAACCAGATTCAACTGGTGAGCATACGGGAAAAGTGTCTTTACCGACACTGGAGGAAGCTGAGGAACAGATGTCAAATATGACAGCCTCAGTGATCCTCCTAGAAATTCAAACTCTTGACCAGTCGTCTCATGATGACATACAACTTGTCTTGAACAAGGATCGGAACTCGCGAACTCCCATCGCACCACTGTTGACCTCCTTAAGGATGGCTCCAGTGCTTTCTGCAGGTACATCTTCTGGATCTCGGAGCTATGAGCGGAGTGTATCCATGAGGGTGAGTGAAACACAAATCCCTAAACCGAGTGATGGAGTGTTCAGTGATACACTACGAGAAGCCCGTGAGATACCTACCTCCCAAATTACACCTATAGACATGTCACAATATGTAACCAAATCTTACCTTGAAAAGCAGTTAGCATTTAAAGATAGCTATCTCAAAGAACAACTGGCTCTCAAGGATCAATATCTCAAAGATGAACTGTCTATCAAGGATCCACCAGATTGCACATCTTTCTGAACAACTTGACCTTCGACAAGCATCATTTGCTAGTTTACGGGAATTCGTGGAGCAATCTTTCTCTCACTCAGGAAAGGGAAAAGCAATTGCCAATATTGAGCCAAAGATCTCAGTTAGCAAGCAAGCGCCAATCCCTGTCTCCTCTGGAATAGATTTTTCCAGTACTGGGCCAAAGACCTCAGTCAGTAAGCAAGTGTCTGTTTCAAAATCACCTACTCAAGAGATCCCTGTCTTGATCTTGCCTGCTCAATCAACCCCAGCTCTGAAGGATAACACAACTTAGGGGGAGAAATGGGTGGAGCAAGAAAAAGTAGCTGTTGTTGTGAACTTAATTCAAGATGCTTTTCAAGCAGCTGATTCTGGATATGATGCGTTTGGAGATGAGCTTCAAGAAGAAAAGAAAGAAAAAGAGGAGAGGATTGATCGAAAGGTGTTACTAAAGTTAAGACATACTGGTGAGAAGAGTTCTACGACTCAGGGGGAGAAATCAACATCAAAATAAGATCATTTGAGCAAAGTCATTACAACTCAGAGGAATCTTCTGTCGGAGATATATCCTCCAAAGCCCCTATTCTCAGAGTATGAACTGGAGAAAGGAGAGATAGACGAGAGTGATGTTCCTAAGGGGTATGAACCTAGATTTGAAGAAGTGGTCACGGAGGAGAAAAAAGATTATCTCTGAGGACTAGGAATATGAAGATGAAGATGCCTTCTCGGATGACTGTTTGTTCTATGGATTACAGGAGAAATTCAACCGATCTTATGAAGAAATTCAAGGAGAGATTGAAAGATCAAGAGCTAGAGTGCAAAGAGCCATATAGAGAAGGGAAGCAAGAGAAGCAAAAGAATCATATCTTCGGGCAAACAGGAGAGGAAAGGAATGGGATGAGATAAAAGGAAAATGGACAAATCTGAAAACTATTATAAGTTACAACCTGACAACCGGAATCTTCTAAACACTATGGAGAAGTACATAGAGGATTATCCCAATATTCATGAGTTCTATGATCAGTTTAATAGGATAATCACTGGTATCGCTGTGAATATTCTAAAGAATGGATGGAAAATCACTGTCGATCACAGAGATGGACTTCAAATAAAGATCTCTACTAGTGTATTAAAGAAGCTAAATATTGTGGAACTGTTTGTCTTAGCATCAAAAATCCCTTGGTTGAAAATAAATGAGAATGAATACTTCAGAGACAAGCTTCAGAAGATGATGATGGATGTGTCTCCTCAAGCATTCTTTTATCCATTCGTGATCAAAGTATTTGCAGATTGCAGAATGCAGAACATCACCATGTATGATTAACCTATAAGATCCATTTGTTATCTATAACTCACTTTCCTGGAAAGTAAACTCAGGAGCAAAAGAGCAAAATTGGAGGCACCAGGAGTCAAAAATTCAGTAGCAGGCTTTAGAGCTGCTAAAGTTCTATATGTTTATAAGCTCAATGATAAAATGATCAGGGATACAGAGAAGGACATGAAGAAAATTAAAAGAAATTATCATGATATGGTGTTCATAAATGGAGAGCCATAAATTAATCTTCTTAAAGATAGTGAACCTATCATCAGCACTGACAGTGAAGGAGATCTAGTCTTTGAGATCAACAAAGCAAAGATTAAGATCAATAATTTCAGAACAAGCGGATCAGAATCATTACATCAAGCCTTGATGGATGTCAGACTATCCACATGTAAAAAGGACAAGATTGCTTTGATTTCAATCATAAGAATACTTGATGAGGTAGTGGAAAAAGAATCGATTAACGACACCAAAAGAGTACGAGGACATCCTAAAAGGATAACAGTCTTCATAATGTCAAAAAGATCTACCATGTTGTTTGAACCCATTCCTAAGTGCTCCAAAATCAGGTATCTCTAGTTGATACTTAAGTAACTGAATAATCCACCTCCCATTAAAGCACTTGAAATAGAAGCTCGTGATTTAGTCCAAGCTAGACTGAATGACCTTCTGGATAGAAGTAAAGGATCATCTCTCCCACACTCAACAAAATTAACAGATCCTAGAAAGAAAGCTACCAAGAGAAAGCCTGATCAGACTCAATCCATTCAAGAAGGAGAAGGTAGTAAAGGAAAGAAGCTCAAGAAAACAAAAACAAAGAAGACATAGATTATCCGTTCAGGCTAGAGGAACACTTCTTTGTTATTTGTAATTTAAGAAATCTGGAATTGAATATGTAATCCAGAATATATTTAATATCTTAATCTGTTTTGAGGTTGTACTTTTTCATATTGTCATTTGAGTTATCCTTAGGGATTGCTTGTCAAACTCTAACAATCAAATAGGGGGAGATTGTAAAGCATAATGTAACGTAATATGTAATCGAGGAATTATAACTCAACATGAAACAGAAATAGATAAACAATATTAAATTATGAAACATAGGAACCCTAATGATGAAGACTGGATATATACAAAGAATCAAAAGATGGAATTGATATTTTAAGTTCATAATCAAGTCATGGGAAGAAGTTCATTAACATGTTCAAGCCTCCATAAAGAATAAGATGTCGAAGGACTTCCAGTGTCAGTGAAATGATTTGATTTGAAGTATTGAAGATCAAGGGTTCAGTGATTGAAGCACTGAATAATCAACCAAGGTGTATCAGCTCAGCATTACAAAAGAATTTGAATTAAATCAATTCATGTTAGTTGTTTGTGAACCAGACCAGTGCACCAAGCATCAGCATATTAGAGAAGGTTTAATTCAGTTATACAGAAAGATCAATATTGATACAATTATTAGAGTCAAGAATTTTTCTAAGTCAAAGATCCACTGCCAAGACAACTAGATCGCAAGTAAGTTGCAAGAAACAAAAATTGGCTAAGGAAAAATAGCTTACTATCCTGGTCGTAAGTATCTCATTCAGGGAGCTACAGGTCACAAGTAACTTTGTGACTTGGGAAATATGCATCCTCCTAGAAGCACAAGGTTGTAAGTAACCTGTACAGGGAAAAAACAGGTTGCAAGTAAGTATTAGAGATGAAATTAAGGAAAAATCTTACACAGGTCTCCCTAGGTCGCAAGTAACTTTGCCCTAGGGAACTAGGTCGCAAGTAAATGCTAAAGGAGAAATTTGCTAAGGCAAAACCACTTGTGATGTTCTGGTCACAAGTAAGTGACTAGAAAAGGCTACTAGTGGTCGCAAGTTAAGTAGCAACCAAAGAACTCTCTCTTGTCGCAAGTAACTACTTGGTTGTGTTATTGTGAATTATAAATGCAGCAATTCAATGATTTGAATGGACAGAAATGTGCCACCTTCCCTAAGGAATTGAAGTCGAAAAAGCAGAAAATGAATACAATTTCATTTGGTAATCTTCCTCAGCCAACATAAAGTATTTTACTGGAGCTCCATTAAAGACTTCATTTATTAAGCTTGTAAACACAAAGTTGTGTTGTTGAATTTATATTAATAAAATAATATATTTCTCGAATTATTTTGTGTCTATTTTAATTCCGTACTTATAACGAAGAACTTGAAACGAATCGAAAAAGATTGTAGGTATCGTATTCAACCCCCCCCCCCCCTTTACGATACTTTGGAAGCGGCTTATGTTGATGAACGGTTATACAACTGTGGTATTTATGAATTAACGTCATAAGTGGAAGCTTAATTTCCATCTCAATATGTGACTTTGGATTGTGTTACATATTTAGCTCCTGGCTACTGCTGTTTTATTGATCTACGACTGTATACCTCTACAATCATCTAGTACTTCATGATTGTAATTCAGGCTGAGCACAACATTTGCATGCACTCATTTTACATATTAAGTGTAACTTGTGTATTTGGCGGTTCCTTATTTAGCGCTACGCATAACTCATTGGTAACTTCTATTTTGATCAAGAAAACCGATAAAATGAATATGCTAATGAAGGCTACAGATTCAAAGATTCAGATAAGAGGAAGAAACTTATAATATCTTAACCGCTCATGTTATTTTGGTGATTGATTTTCTAATATGCTAGTTTTAACCTGTGTCAGAGGGAGTAAAACACCAGGGAAGGTTTGGACCCTCCCTGAAATTGGTCCAAATTGTTTTTTTAAGAAAGCCCAATGTAAAAGTTCCCCAAAAAATACACATTCACAAAACTCACGCATCAGCACATACACATCAATGAAAAATTCATAAAACAGAGAAATGTGATAAGAGAAGAGAGATGTGACCGAGAGAGATGTGATAATAGTGAATAAAAACGGATAAGTGATAATAGTTTGTAACATGATAGGGGACGAATGGTTAAATGTTTAAATAATTTATTGATAATATATATTGAGCGTTATATTTTCCTAAGCGTGAAAACTGAAGATGTACTTCAAACGTCCGGAGTGTAGACGGGAGCGCTGAAAACATATAATTGTAATAAAATATGTTTTTCATGATATTATTTTGCACTTTTCTACTTTTAGTTGAGAATTTTTTTAGCTTATATTCGCCTTCTCTCTGATTTCAACAACTCTCATTCTTTACACTTCTTTCGAGCGGCTTATCACTACTTTAGGTAGCACTATGGCCTTCAAAAAAAATACAATTTTGCTTTTGTAAAAATATATATTTTAATTATTTTTTGTAAAACGACTTTTTTGGGAAAAAAGGTATGCAATTTTACAATTGAAATTAACCAAATCAACTTTATTGAAAATTTAGGAATAATAATAAGTGGTTCAAAATTGGATTTAAGGTTACACCCTTACAAAATCTTGTATCTGTAATAGTTTTTGGTTGGGATTTGCCTTTAATATTGGATTTGTTAAATCAAATGTACCCTTGTTAAATGTAATCAAAAATAGTTTTAATTATTTTGCTGAAACAAAAGTCTCATTTTCTCGAGTTACAAACCATATTTTATTGTGTATATTTACAGAAAACAGCAAAATCGTAAAAAAAACTTTAAAAAGTTAGCACTTTTGCTCATTTTCCTTTATTTAAATAATTCATAAATAAATAAACTTCATAGAAATTTTAGAAAATTTAAACAACACATCTCACAAGAAAACAAACACCCATATTTCGCCAAAAACATTTTCCTATACTTTTTCATAAAAAATAATAAGAAACTATTTAATCTACATAATACATTACACCAACATAACAGATATGGGCACACATTGTCAAACACAATAAATCACAAATTTCCAAAAAATTTCTTCTCAAGGTAGTACTAGGGGTGAGTAAAACCAAACCGAAACCGAGAAACTGAACCGAATCATATAATTTCGGTTCTGTTTGGTTTGAGTTTTTCAAAAATTTCGGTTAATTCGTTTTTTCGGTTTGAACCGAAATAATATTGATTTAGTTCGGTTAATCTAAAAATAAATTCGGTTTAACTGAAATAACCGAAATCCAAAATATATATTTTTTTGAATTATTATATATATATAATGTAATATAGTAAATATAAACAAAAAACAGACTGTATGTATTTTCAATTGGTTAGAATGTATGTATCTTCAGTTTTTTACATATATAATATAATATGTATTCTTTTAACATTTCCAATTATTTTTTGTTTCCATTTTAAATTATTTTGATAAAATTTTCAAATATTTCGGTTTTCAGAAACCAAACCGAATTAACCGAAATAATTCAGTTCGGTTTGTGCATAAGTTTGGTTCGGTTCGGTTCGATTACGAAAAAATTATCACTTCGATTTTCGGTTAATTCGGTTGGGTTCGGTTTCTGACCGAACCGACCGGACGCTGAGCCTTAGGTAGCACTATGGCCTTTAAATATAGGTATTTAATTTTTTTGTAAGAAACGTAAATTTTTAAAAAAAATTGCAAAACAATTTTTTTTTTTAGAAAAAGACGAGCTATACAATTTTACAACTGAAAATAACCAAAATTAATTTTAAAAACAAATTGAAAATAATAATAATCATGAGACTACTCTAATAAAAACTAATTTTAGAATATAAAATAGAAACTGAATAATATTTTTTTTAAATTACTTTGAAATATATTAAATATGGTATGCAAATTGATCGTTGAGTGATGGAGAAAAGTACAGTGAATTCGGATTTAAAAAAAACATACCCTTTAACGGGAAAAATCAATTTAAAACGGAGGGGGAAAACTGAGATTGTCTGTAGGGTGCAAATTAGTTGGGTGTGATGTTTTAAAGGGAACCGGACATTAAATTAAATTGATCTAATGATTTAGATTAATTTCTAGTTTGTATTCTAATTTAATTTTTATTTGATCATTTGCCTAATAATCCTATTTAGTTTAAAATTACATTTAAGGTTGCACCCAATTTACAAAATCTTGTAATTGTAACTGTATTTGGTTGGAAGTTGCATTTTGGATTTGTTAAATTAAATGTAATCTTCTTAGAGATTGTTTGGTTCGGCTCATATTTCGAACCCATATCTAGTGTTTAGTTGACTATTTTAAAATTAGATATGATTTCTTATACTCATCTAGAATCAAATTTGATACATGTGGATTTAAGAGAGTAGTATGAGGTATAAATTAAATTTCATTATCTCATTTTTATTTATAAAGTTGAATACAATCTTAAAACATATATCTTAAATATCATGTTGTTTAATTTTAAATAAGTTATGCTTATTTTAATTTAATTCAAATTATTAATAATTTTTTTGATTTAAATATTATAAATGAACATTGAATTTTAAAATTTTAATTTTTTAATCACTTATATATATTTATTTTTGTTTGTATGTTATATAACAACTTAAATTCGACATATGCAATATATAAAAGTTTGATTCAATCAATGAATCAAAAATATTTAATTTAAAGAGATTTCATTCCATCACTGAAACAACACATGATATGAGGATTGATTTCTGAACCTCATGCCGGCCCAACCTGATTCCTTATTCCAAACCCATATCGGCTTCTAAACCAAACGACCCTTAAATGTAATCAAAAACAGTTTTAATTATTTTGCATAAGCAGAAGTCGCACTTGGTTACAAACCATATTTTTATTACGAATATTTATAGAAAGCAGCAAAATTGTAAAAAAGCTTTAAAAAGTTAGCATTTTTGATCATTTTCCTTCATTTAATTAATTCATAAATAAATACATTTCATAGAAATTTTAGAAAATTCAAACAACACATCTCACAAAAAAATAAACACCCATACTTCCAAAATAAAAAAATTCCTCTACTTTTTTATTAAAAATAATAAGAAAATATTAAATCTACAAAATACGTTACACCAACATAACACATATTGACACATATTGTCAAACACAATAAATCACAAAGTTCCAAAAAAATTCATCTCTAGAACCCACGAGTTCGCACCAAAAAACAAATTTGTATCTACCACCCTCAAAATTAAAAAAAAACTCCAAAAAATAAAATAAATCACAAATTATATTACAACCTCTGACCCCCTTGTCTGATAAGAGACAAACTTGCAATTCTCGCCACCTTCTACAGTTCTACTCCTTCTTCTTCCGACAACGACTACTACATCTTCGCGATTTCCGAGGTAACATTCTTTTTACCCCCAATCTCAGTTTTACTGTCTGTAAATATTTGTTTTTAACTTCATTTTTTATGTAAGTCATTTCAGTTCTAGTGTTCGTTTTATAGTTCATGTGATTTTACGTAGTTTTTGAATTTTAATTACATGATGTTAATTAGGGTTTTGAATTTGTGATTATTTAGATTATTTTACTGTAGTTATACATTTTTAACTCCACGTTGATATGATTTTTTTAATTGTAGCATTTGTTTTATAGTTGGTGCAATTTTAAGTGATTTTTTTTAATTTTGATTGAATGGTTTGAATTTGTGAGTATTTGTTGTGTGTTGTTGTTTCAACTCCATGTTAATGTAATTCCTGTTGAATTCGTGTAATTTACGTGATTATTGGTTCTTGATTGTTTTTAAGTAAATGATGTGGATTGAGGTTTTGAATTTGTGATTGTTTGTAGTGTGTAATTATTTTTAACTCCATGTTAATGTAATTCATATCAATTTAAGCTTTGGTTTCGTATAATTTAGGTAGTTATTGATTTTTAACCATTTTTAAGTGAATGATGTGGATTAAGGTTTTGAAGTTGCGATTGTTTACGGTATGTAATTATTTTAACTCCATGTTGATGTCATTGATTTCGATTCAAGCCTTTGTTGCATGTAATTTATGTAATTGTTGATTTTTAAGCATTTTCAAGTGAATGATGTGAATTATGGTTTTGAATTTGTGATTGTTTACGGTATGTAATTATTTTAACTCCACGTTGATGTCATTCTTTTTTATTCAAGCCTTTGTTGCATGTAATTATTTATGTGATTGTTGATTTTTAAGCCATTTTTGGTTAAATGATGTAAATTTGGGTTTGAATTTGTGATATAACTGGTTTATGATTACAGATATGGAGCCAACGGAAGATTGGGGAAACAAATCATGGACGGTGGATTGTGCGTGTGGAGTGAATTTCGATGATGGAGAGGAAATGGTGAATTGTGATGAGTGTGGAGTGTGGGTGCACACGAGGTGTTCGAGGTACGTAAAGAGCGAAAAAGTGTTTACGTGTGAGAAATGTAGGAGGAAGAGTAAGAGGGGTGAGAATATTGAGGACGAGGATGCTGATAGTTTGCTTGGAATGGCGAATAAGAGTGGGGAGAATGTGGGGTCTAGCAGGACGACTTGGACAGGGAGGGTTCCGAGGGAGGAGAGGGCGCATGTGCAAGGAGTGGTTGGTGGGGAAAGCGCGGGAACGGGGATTTTTGGGTCGGCGTTGTGGAGGGCTAGCGGGTATGTACATAAGAAGTTTGGTTTTCAGTATAAGGAGTTTGATTGGAATGACGGGAATGAGACTGGTGGTAATGAGGGTGGTGGAAATGAGCTTGGTAGTGAGGGTAGTAATTGGGGAGCGTTGTCTTTGTTGAATAATTATAAAGCGGGGGGTGTTAGTGGTAGTGTAAGTTTTGGTGCGGGGAAGAGAACAAGAGATGAAGAAAGTAATAAAAAGAAAAGGGAGGAAGGCGAGGAAGGCGAGGAAGTTAATGACAATACAACTACCACTTCTAAGTTGATGCATAGAAGTAAGACAGTTGACCATTTAGATTATCAACCATCATCGAAGGTCAACCTCACACTACAGGAGGATCAGTCAAGCACTCTAAACACTCCTGCAACAATAAGTGATGAAGAGGTCTGAGTCAAGCTGGCGTTTTGTTGTCATGTTTTCTTGAAGTTCCTCTGCTAATGTTTTGCTAATTTCTGTTTCATCTTTTGCAGCTTGCATTATTATTGCATCAGGAGCTTAACAGATCTGCAAGAGTCTCGCGGGTGCCACGCATGCGGCATGCTGGTAGTTTACCCCAGTTAGCTTCTCCGACTGGTGCAAGCATGCTCATGAAGCAGTCACCATCTAATTCTGTGGGAAAAGACCGTGGTTCGGTAAGTTGCACATGTCACTTTTAATTTCATTTATACTAGTGATTTCTCAATTACATTAATCGTTGTGCTTAAACAATACAAATATTCATTTCGCCCTTGGTAAGGCCCGTCCTTGTTAAGTTAGTTGTGTACTGATTTTTTTCCTTTTATATCCTTGTTGATTTAAATATAACGTGATAAGTACTGTTATAGGGTGTTAAGTAACCATCTATAATTAAAATCCTAAGGTGTTGGGAGGCGTCCTCAATTGGGTTATATAACTGTAATATCTTGCGTGACATGTCTTAGATATATAACTTTAAAATCACTTTGTTTTTAAGAATCAAACTTTAAAGCGCATAATGAGTATGCGTTTCCATAAACGTGATAAAAAACAAAGTACTGTTTTAGTTATGTTTCCATAGCTAAAACTAGGTATTGTTGACACCATAAATGTTTATCTCATCCTTCCAATTGGTTGATATTAATCGCTTACGTGTCATTCTTTATTGATGTTTTTATCAATGTTTATGTCTGGCCTTTTATGGCAAATTTTGAGAAATACTGCACCCAATATCATAAAAGGAAAAATATGGCCCTTTATGGCACAGAAAAACGAGTCTTAGACATGTCTTCTTTTAAAACGCAAAAGGAAAAATATGGCCCTTTATGGCACAGAAAAACGAGTCTTAGACATGTCTTCTTTTAAAACGCAAAGGCGTGCAACGTTTCTTATATTTATAACTCTGAAGTCACTTTTTTTTTAAGAAACAAACTTTAATACGCATCATAAGTATGCGTTTCCAAAAATGTGATACACAGTGGCGTGTTTGGAAGACGTCACATGCAGTAGCGGTTTTACTAAATTGTAATTGTAATGGCAAGATGTGAAAAACAAAATATTATAATGTGTCACTTGTGGCATTAAGGGCCTTTTGACCTTATGTATTAAATTTTCTGTAAATGACCGATAATCGAAAAAAGCTATAGTGGAAAAGGATGAGTAAAAACAGTTTAAAATTTTCAATTGTTCTTTTTTTTCTTTTATAAATGATAATGGGTGCTCGACTTAGCTTAATGGTAGTATCTGTTGTTGCTTTTTAACAATAAAGGTTTCCAAAAGAAAAGGAAAAAGTGTAGCAACAGAGGGAACTCAAAATTCTCAAGAGCTCCAGGATGAATCTAAGAGTATGAAGAGATCACTACTGCTGCCAGTTCAGAGGACCAATGACTCGGCTCGCACAGAAAATTCTGTTACCATGAGGGTACTGGACAATGGGTCAGCACCAGCCATACAATCTGCTAACAAGAGTAATCCTCCTGCAACTAGCAAGCAGCATGTGTCTTCCAGATGTAAATCGACTCAAACTGCCTCTGATGATGACTCTGGCACTGAAAACCGTGTGACCTACCGCACCTTACCAGGTTATTGCTTTAAGTTCTAGATTCTTCACATGTTTGAGAAAGATATAGCAACGTACAGAATAAGAAAAAGAAGTACTGTAAAAGGAAACCACTAGATAAATATAAAAATAGATCTGGTCTATGATATTCTCTTCTTCATTTCCTCATGCATGAATCCTTGTCTATAGGATTGCTCTCAGAGATTGTAACCAAGCCCATGACTTATAAGGAGCTTTGCGATGCTGTTTTACCGGTATGTGTGAAATGTCTTTGTTCACGTTAAACGTGAAAAAGATACAGTCTCACAACTTTCTGATTCTCGGTGCAGCACTGGCCTCACTTGAGGAAGAAGAATGGTGATTGTTATGCCTATTCCAGCCACTCACAGGCAGTCCTTGACTGTCTGAGGAGCAGAAAATCTTGGGCCCGCCTTGTTGATCGAGGTCCCAAGGTATGCCATTGTAATCATTAGCAACTATTTCTAGTTCTGCTTTCTAGTTCTGCTTAAATCAACAGGAACACTGTTTGATGTTTCACTCTTGTTTAATTATCGATCAATGATTACAAACGAGTCATGGCCCGTATAAGAGATGGAAGAAGTGCTATTTATTAATATTACTTTGTTCACTAAAGGTTATAGAATCATACGTTTTTATGTATACTCATTCACCATGCCCCTTGTTTTTAAATGTCTTTTTTATCTCAATTGTTATTAAGTATGTTAAATTGATTTTTAATTATTGCACTAGTCAAATGTTGGAAGGAAGCCCCGCCGGTCCGATGCTGAGGGTCTTAGTATTGTGGAATCATTCATTGGCCACATACCCAAGGGTAAGAGGCAGATGAGGAAGCGGCGCAGAGAGTTAGCGCTGCAAGAAGGAGATCTCAAGAGTGTGGACGGTGATGATGTCAGCAGTGGTGAAGATAGCTTGAGTTCTAGTTCCAGTAGTGGGGAGATGGGCTTGTCCAGTGGCGATGGTGGAACAGCTTCGAATGGGGGGCCATCTGGAGTTTATGCTTCAGAGTAGTTTCGTAAGTGTTGTAGTTTTTTTTATGATCTTCATGCCGGAAAACTCTGACGTTGTTCGAGTTTTACCAAGTACAGACTTTTCTAGAACTTGGAAGGTGTTCTGTGTTATACTGTAGTTTTTATGAGGAGTTCAGAACTTGGAAGGTGTTCTCTCAGATTGTAGTTTTTATCAGGAGTTTAAGAATAGTTTTGAAAAAATTTACATTTGGATTTATGTCAGCGTTTCCTGGATTACCATGGATATATGTTGCTTCTGTTTTTATCATGTTTTAAAAAAACCCCTGTGAAGCCAAAATTTATGGTTTCGCCCTTGGAAACAATACACGGTAGCCCGCGGCGGATTCAGGTCCGATTTCTCCGGGGCACCATATACCTAAGTGACCATGTTACTTTTAGTGGTCTAAATTCAATTCTTTTTTGGTCATTTTCACTAGAAACCTGACATAGTAAAGAAATCAAGACAACACACTCTAGATTTTTTTTGATACTGAAAATTAATATTTCAACCAATTATTCTCCAATTTATTGATAATCATATAATTATAAATAAAATCAAATATGACTCAAATTATGAAAAAATTATTAATATTATAGAAAATCTAAATTTTTTAGTGGGGTACTATAAAAATATATATTTATACTTTTTTTTTAAAAACCGCTAATTTTTGGTTATCAGGGCAGAGGGGCAGGTGTCCCTGCTGACCCTATATGAATCCGGCCCTGACCGTAGCAATTGACAAAGTAACTCTACAGTACTATTGGTTGAACAATTGTGTTCTCAACTTTGTTCATATCTGTATATCAAGTAATCTAGGTAGTAAAAGTTCATTACGTAGAAAAGAAACTACAGAGTGCATACTACTAGAAGTTTAAGGAGTCTGTTTCATTAACAGATACAGATATACCAACGACAACGATACGTTGATACTCAACTCGGTCACAAGAACTAGCTATCAGAATAGATAAAACCTTATAAGCAAGAAGATCATCAGAAATATTTGATCTTGTTCTCATTTTTTACATATGCCACTTGAGATCTTGAAGAAAAAACATGGCTATTATGAAAGTCTACTGATCGAAGATATTATGAAAGAGGTCTGATCGTTTTCCATCATTCTAGTTGTTCAAAGTTCTGCCAACGCTTCCATTTTGAGATCTTGTAAGCTGTTTCTGAATAATTCACTTGATAAATTTGAATAAGTGATGCACTTCCACAATTGACGCGAGAAGTTCCATATTGAGATCTTGTAAGCTGTTTCTGAACATATTATCCACTTGATAATTCTGAATAAGCGGCGCACTTTCACAATTGACACACATAATCCACTTGTATGATATAATTCGGGGCAGAAATTATTACCTTTTCAGGGTTTGTGATGAAAATCTTAGACAATAGATGCCTACATTCCATGGAAATCTGAATGCAGTTTGGTATCAAGAATGGGGCTTTCAGTATTCTCTGTCAAACGCCAATTGTACATACGTTTACGAAGGCGTATAGCTCCCATTTTGAAATCAGGCAATTTCAAATTTAGCTTCTATTTCCCCTTCATATGCAAACTACTCTCATGTACACTAACCTCAATTGTCTTTTTAAAGTCATTTGGATCATTCGGATCCGAAAAGGGATAAGTCCCAACAAGCATCACATATAGTACATATGGCTATTAGCAAAATTTAGTACATCACCTAGGAAATCAACAGAAATTAACTTATCACCTTTCCGTCGTACGCTTTTCTGCTCAGAACCTCTGGTGCAACATAAGCTGGTGTTCCCACGGTAGATTTTGGTTGAGAATGAAAAACTGATGACTGGAAGTACGCAAATCCACCCAAATAAAAGAGAGGAGGGAAGTGGATTTAGCAGACGGAACATTCTTGTAATGGTATATATCCCAGAGTAATCTCTAAAATTATTACCTTGGAGTACCCAAAATCACATATTTTGACACGTGGCGCTAGACTTCCATCTAACAGTGTATCTTCGAGCTTCAGATCTCTATGGCAGATATGCTGTACAACATCATAGATCGCTAAAAACTAAAACTGTGAAATTCAGAGCTGATACCAAAAACAAAGCACAGACACATACCATTGAATGACAATAGCTAACTCCTGATATTAGTTGTTGGAAGAAAAACCTTGCCTGGTTCCAAATATAACAGGAAGTGCAAAATGTGTACATAAAATTTACCTAATAACAACTATAACGATGCCATTGGGAAACATCAAGATCTTATCTGCCTCGATAAAGAGTTTGGAACAGAGACCATCCCTTTGAACTGTCATTGGTGATCCTGACACAGGAGTGACGAGTAGACATGCCACTCATAATGAATGTCACTTTTCAGGGTATCTATCAGATATGGAACCTAAGAAAGTGGATGAGGCACTCGAAGATCCAGATTGGGTTATTGCTATGCAAGAAGAATTCAATCAGTTTGAGAGGCAGAAGGTATGGAAGTTGGTACCCGACCAAAGGGCGAGTCGGTAACAGGCACTAAGTGGGTATTCAGAAAAAAGTTAGATGAAGATGGCATTGTAACGAGAAACAAGACCAGACTGGTAGCTAAAGGTTACTCTCAAGAAGAGGGTATAGATTATGATGAAACCTATGCACCGGTAGCTAGACTTGAGGCAATCAGGATATTTTTGGCATTCACAGCATATTCAGATTTCAAGGTTTATCAAATGGATGTGAAGAGTGCATTATTAAATGGGAGCTTGAAGAGGAAGTGTATGCGGAACAACCTCCAGGTTTTGAAAATCTAAATCTGGCTGACTTTGTATATTTTCTATTCAAAGCCCTCTATGGTCTTAAGCAAGCTCCAAGGACATTGTATGACACTCACCAAGAGTTTTTACTTGAAAATGGTTTTACTAGAGGTGTTATAGATAAAACTGTGTTTCATAAAATTCATAAATCTGATATGATATTAGTTCAAGTATATGTTGATGACATTATATTTTGTTCTACTAATGATGATCTTTGTAAGAGATTTTTTAAGCTAATGCAGAGTAAGTATGAAATGAGCATGATGGGAGAGTTGGACTACTTTCTTGGATTACAAGTGAGTCAATGGAAAGATGGTGTATTCATCTGTCAATCCAAGTACATAAAAGAGCTTCTCAAGAAGTACAATATGGAAGATTCAACTCCGGCAAAGACTCCAATGCCAACAGCCTCTAAGCTTGATCATGACAAAACTGGTAAGAAAGTTGACATCACAAGCTACAGAGGTATGATAGGCTCATTACTTTATCTTACAACAAGTAAACCAGATATTATGTTTACAACATGGTTATGTGCTAAATTTCAAGCTGACCCTAAGGAATCTCATCTTATAGTTGTTAAGAGGATATTTAGGTAACTTAAGGGGACTCCAAATCTTGGAATTTGGTACCCTAAAGGTATAGGTTTTAACCTAGTTGGCTATACAGATTCATATTTTGCAGGTTGTAAGATTGACCATAAAAGTAATTCAGGAAGCTGTTACTTTCTTGGAAGAAGGTTGGTTTCATGGCATAGCAAGAAGCAGTACTCAGTATCCACATCAACTGCTAAAGCTGAATACATAGTTGCTGGAAGCTATTGTGCTCAAATCTTGTGGATGAGGAACCAACTGCGGGATTATGGTATGTTGTTGTCAAATATTCCAATATTTTATGACAATACAAGTGTCATAGCAATCTCAAACAACCCAATTAGAAGATCAAATTGCAGACATGTTCACAAAACCACGTGATGAAAACATTTTCTCTAAGTTGGTTAGTGAACTTCGGATGTTAAATCTTTCTAATTAATAAATTAGAAGTCAATAACTATAATTTACATTAAATAAATTCACTTGTTATTCAATGTCAATATGATAAGGACATGTGAATTTATGTGTCATTATTTATTTCTTGTAGTTCAAATATTTGTGCGTTTGTACCTAATTGATAAATATTTTTGCACACTTATATTGATAAATTATTTAAAAATAAATTAATCATAATTGGTTCAGTTATGAGTAAAGTTTAGTAGCATAATCTTGATTTAATTATTTGAGACTTTATCAATTCAATAATAAAAGTTTCAATTTTAATAATCAAAGTTGTTATTTGTTAATTTTAGTGGACTTTAAATTATTTAATATTTAAAGAGGTTCATTAAAGTTAACTAGTAATTAGCAGCATAATTTATTTCATAAAAATATAATATTATCAAGTTTAATGATAATAGTTGTATTATTATGAATAAAATTGTGAAGTACGGAAATTTTTTTAAGTACAGAGTTACTTGCGACCACAGTGCACTATAGGTCGCAAGTAAGTACTTAAACTATTTTTGTTCTTGTTACGGGGGATACTAGTCGCAAGTAACTACTTAGATTTGAGTTAGTTGTGACAAGGCTGTTCCCTGTAGTAGTTAAGTAAGACTAAAAAAATTGTATCAGAGTTACTTGCGACCTTAACATCATTGTGGTCGCAAGTAACTGCATTGTTTTTCCAAGTTATTGCTTAGGTTACTTGCGACCCCTGTGAACTATAGGTCGCAAGTAACTGTCTTATTTTTTTTCTTCTGCGTTACTGCTGTGTATATATGTGATCTCTCAGTTCATATCTTTTATATATATATATATATATATACACACAGTCGCAAGTAAGGACGATAAAAGAGAGAATAATTTTCAATCGATTGGAACAGTACCCAAATATTCTGCTAAAATCTCCAAAAAATGCAGATTTGTGAAGCCCATGACCTACTCTATCATTTGACTGTTAAATCACACATTTTCACTGGTTAATTTGATAGATCTTAAAATGTGATTTCTAAGGAATAAGGCTCCGTTTGGTTTGTACTTAATTGATTATTCTTCTTATTTGCTCTCTAGTGTTCTATTATTGCATATTTGCTCCGCATAAATTTGTGTGTTTTGCATATTAGTCTCGTGTTATTATTTCAAGTGCACGATAAATTTGTTTTACGGTCAAAATGTTATTCTCATTTTTAATTAAAATGGTGGATAATATTACTATACCTAAAATAAATTATGTCTTGGTTATAAATCGCAATCCATCTCACATGGGCTATTTTGAAAATAGGATTCGCTTTTTAGACGAGCACCCGATTGTGCATTATGCTTTAACTACTAATGTCTAATTAAATGTTGAGCTTCTCAGAAACATTCACACCTCATCTATAGACACATCAGATGACGATCAACTAAGCTTCATGTTCCCCATTAATGATGAGATAATTGAAATCATTGAGGATGATTTCAATGAACATCTTCATTTTCCTCGGGATGATTTCGATGATTTACCAAGGGACTAGGAAGTATTTAGCTTCTTCAAGGCCATAAGAAGCACCATGTCTAATGACAAGTATCCAAAGCACTTCAACAAAAGTCATCTACCCAAACCTTGGAACTTATTCTTTAACATTCTGTTCTTTTGTCTGTCTCCCAAGACTGGTGGATTTCATGGACTAACACATTTCATGAGGCTAGTTGGAGTGGCTATTGCTCATAATCTTCGAATCAACTTTGGACGTCTGATAATGCAAAAGATATTGGAGAACCAAGATCAAAAACAAGATTACATCTTATATGTGAGGTTCCTTCAGATTGTTCTCAATGGTAAGCTCACTGAAGCTCAGAAGGCCTTGGTTCATACAGACAATATGGAAAATTCACAAGTCGTGTCCTCAAAAATGGTGGGTAAACTGTTCAGACAAACTCCTTTTTCCAATAACAACCCCATTCATGTGACGGACTTCATGCAAAAATATTTTGACTCCATTGCTCAAGAACCTGTCTCTGAGACTAAAGATGATCACGAACCTGATGCTGAAAATGAGGATGATCATGAGGCAGAGGCTGAATATGAAGCAGATCTTCAGCCTAATCCTAACGCTCAACTAATGGATGTTGACCAAGAATTTGTAATTGCTGAACAGCCAGAAGAGGTTTCTCAACCTGAAGCTGCTGAACATCAAGAAGAAATTGAGCCAAATCAACCAGAGAAAAATGTTTAAAGGATAGAATTCACAGGTATGAATGAATCTTTTATGAGTACTACTTTTGATGATTTTATTGACACTGATTCACGTAATCTTGGTGACTTTCATACACAACTTTCCCGAGAGCGATTACAATCAGGAGGCAGTGAGTTTGTATTCCCACAAATTTATAACCACCCTCTAGAGCCCATAAATACATCTCAAACTCTCTTAGCCCAATCCCTGGCGTATAAGGATTCTTTGTGTATAGAGGGAGAAACTGCACATGATACAAAAAATAAGGAAGGTACTTTGAGTGAACCCACAACTCTGTCTCCAACGAAGTGAAATAGTATCCCCGCTAAGACAACTATAACCTCCCATATATCTTCCCAAAAGGATACAATGGCTGAAAAGGCACATAAACAGTTATCGGATCCATCTTCTCAACAAGGTGGGTCTATTGAAATTCGCCCGTTAGCCACGGCATCCTGTAATGAGTCAAACACACTCTCAAATCTTCAAGCTCTTGAAGTTTTACATGAGTCAATTAGAAGAGCGTTATTTGGTGAGGATGTATTGACGAAAACAGGGAATTCAACCATATTATGGTTATAATATCATGTTCGAGATCCTTCAATGGATCAACTACCTTCACAGGTGTTAGGAAAGAGTGTTGTAATCGCTGCGACATCCAGCACAACACGTGCCTCCCCAGGACTAAAAACCTTGGATACATCTGTGGATAGGGGATCCGACATTGGTGCAGATCGGAAACCCATTGGCGATGAACCAGATTCAACTGGTGAGCATACGGGAAAAGTGTCTTCACCGACACTGGAGGAAGCTGAGGAACAGATGTCAAATATGACAGCCTCAGTGATCCTCCCAGAAATTCAAACTCTTGACCAATCGTCTCATGATGACATGCAACTTGTCTTGAACAAGGATCGGAACTCGCGAACTCCCATTGCACCACTGTTGACCTCCTTACGGATGGCTCCAGAGCTTTCTGCAGGTACATCTTCTGGATCTCGGAGCTATGAGCGGAGTGTATCCGTGAGGGTGAGTGAAACATAAATCCCTAAACCGAGTGATGGAGTGTTCAGTGATACACTACGAGAAGCCCGTGAGATACCTACCTCCCAAATTACACCTATAGACATGTCACAATATGTAACCAAATCTTACCTTGAAAAGCAGTTAGCATTTAAAGATAGCTATCTCAAAGAACAATTGGCTCTCAAGGATCAATATCTCAAAGATGAACTGTCTATCAAGGATCCACCAGATTGCACATCTTTCCGAACAACTTGACCTTCGACAAGCATCATTTGCTAGTTTACGGGAATTCGTGGAACAATCTCTCTCTCACTCAGGAAAGGGAAAAGCAATTGCCAATATTGAGCCAAAGATCTCAGTTAGCAAGCAAGCGCCAATCCCTGTCTCCTCTGGAATAGATTTTTCCAGTACTGGGCCAAAGACCTCAGTCAGTAAGCAAGTGTCTATTTCAAAATCACCTACTCAAGAGATCCCTGTCTTGATCTTGCCTGCTCAATCAACCCCAGCTCTGAAGGATAACACAACTTAGGGGGAGAAATGGGTGGAGCAAGAAAAAGTAGTTGTTGTTGTGAACTTAATTCAAGATGCTTTTCAAGCAGCTGATTCTGGATATGATGCGTTTCGAGATGAGCTTCAAGAAGAAAAGGAAGAAAAAAAGGAGAGGATTGATCGAAAGGTGTTACTAAAGTTAAGACATACTGCTGAGAAGAGTTCTACGACTCAGGGGGAGAAATCAACATCAAAACAAGATCATTTGAGCAAAGTCATTACAACTCAGAGGAATCTTCTGTCGGAGATATATCCTCCAAACCCCCTATTCTCAGAGTATGAACTGGAGAAAGGAGAGATAGACGAGAGTGATGTTCCTAAGGGGTATAAACCTAGATTTGAAGAAGTGGTCACGGAGGAGAGAAAGATTATCTCTGAGGACTAGGAATATGAAGATGAAGATGCCTTCTCGGATGACTGTTTGTTCTATGGATTACAGGAGAAATTCAATCGATCTTATGAAGAAATTCAAGGAGAGATTGAAAGATCAAGAGCTAGAGTGCAAAGAGCCATATAGAGAAGGGAAGCAAGAGAAGCAAAAGAATCATATCTTCGGGCAAACAGGAGAGGAAAGGAATGGGATGAGATAAAAGGAAAATGGACAAATCTGAAAACTATTATAAGTTAGAACCTGACAACCGGAATCTTTTAAACACTATGGAGAAGTACATAGAAAATTATCCCAATATTGATGAGTTCTATGATCAGTTTAAAAGGATAATCACTAGTACCGCTGTGAATATTCTAAAGAATGGATAGAAAATCACTGTCGATCACAGAGATGGACTTCAAATAAAGATCTCTACTAGTGTATTAAAGAAGCTAACTATTGTGGAACTGTTTGTCTTAGCATCAAAAATCCCTTGGTTGAAAATAAATGAGAATGAATACTTCAGAGACAAGCTTCAGAAGATGATGATGGATGTGTCTCCTCAAGCATTCTCTTTTCCATTCGTGATCAAAGTATTTGCAGATTGCAGAATGTAGAACATCACCATGTATGATCAACCTATAAGATCCATTCGTTATCTACAACTCACTTTCCTGGAAAGTAAACTCAGGAGCAAAAGAGCAAAATTGGAGGCACCAGGAGTCAAAAATTCAGTAGCAGGCTTTAGAGCTGCTAAAGTTCTATATGTTTACAAGCTCAATGATAAAATGATCAGGGATACAGAGAAGGACATGAAGAAAATTAAAAGAAATTATCATGATATGGTGTTCATAAATGGAGAGCCATAAATTAATCTTCTTAAAGATAGAGAACCTATCATCAGCACTGACAGTGAAGGGGATCTAGTCTTTGAGATCAACAAAGCAAAGATTAAGATCAATAATTTCAGAACAAGCGGATCAGAATCATTACATCAAGCCTTGATGGATGTCAGACTATCCACATGTAAAAAGGACAAGATTGCTTTAATTTCAATCATAAGAATACTTGATGAGGTAGTGGAAGAAGAATCGATTAACGACACCAAAAGAGTACGAGGATATCCTAAAAGGATAACAGTCTTCATAATGTCAAAAAGATCTACCATGTTGTTTGAACCCATTCCTAAGTGCTACAAAATCAGGTATCTCTAGTTGATACTTAATTAACTGAATAATCCACCTCCCATTAAAGCACTTGAAATAGAAGCTCGTGATTTGGTCCAAGCTAGACTGAATGACCTTCTGGATAGAAGTAAAGGATCATCTCTCCCACACTCAACAAAATCAACAGATCCTAGAAAGAAAGCTACCAAGAGAAAGCCTGATCAGACTCAATCCATTCAAGAAGGAGAAGGTAGTAAAGGCAAGAAGCTCAAGAAAACAAAAACAAAGAAGACATAGATTATCCGTTCAGGCTAGAGGAACACTTCTTTGTAATTTGTAATTTAAGAAATTTGGAATTGAATATGTAATCCAGAATGTATTTAATATCTTAATCTGTTTTGAGGTTGTACTTTTTCATATTGTCATTTGAGTTATCCTTAGGGATTGTTTGTCAAACTCTAACAATCAAATAGGGGGAGATTGTAAAGCATAATATAACATAATATGTAATCAAGGAATTATAACTCAATATGAAACAGAAATAGGTAAACAATATTAAATTATGAAACATAGGAACCCTAATGATGAAGACTGGATATATACAAAGAATCAAAAGATGGAATTGATGTTTTAAGTTCATAATCAAGTCATGGGAAGAAGTTCATTAACATGTTCAAGCCTCCATAAAGAATAAGATGTCGAAGGACTTCCAGTGTCAGTGAAATGATTTGATTTGAAGTATTGAAGATCAAGGGTTCAGTGATTGAAGCACTGAATAATCAACCAAGGTGTATCAGCTCAGCATTACAAAAGAATTTGAATTAAATCAATTCATGTTAGTTATTTGTGAACCAGACCAGTGCACCAAGCATCAGCATATTAGAGAAGGTTTAATTCAGTTATACAGAAAGATCAATATTGATACAATTATTAGAGTCAAGAATTTTTCTAAGTCAAAGATCCACTGCCAAGACAACTAGATCGCAAGTAAGTTGCAAGAAACAAAAATTGGCTAAGGAAAAATAGCTTACTATCCTGGTCGTAAGTATCTCATTCAGGGAGCTACAGGTCACAAGTAACTTTGTGACTTGGGAAATATGCATCCTCCTAGAAGCACAAGGTTGTAAGTAAGCTGTACAGGGAAAAACATGTCGCAAGTAAGTATTAGAGATGAAATTAAGGAAAAATCTTACACAGGTCTCCCTAGGTCGCAAGTAACTTTGCCCTAGGGAACTAGGTCGCAAGTAAATGCTAAAGGAGAAATTTGCTAAGGCAAAACCACCTGTGATGTTCTGGTCGCAAGTAAGTGACTAGAAAAGGCTACTAGTGGTCGCAAGTTAAGTAGCAACCAAAGAACTCTCTCTTGTCGCAAGTAACTACTTGGTTGTGTTATTGTGAATTATAAATGCAGCAATTCAATGATTTGAATGGACAGAAATGTGCCACCTTCCCTAAGGAATTGAAGTCGAAAAAGCAGAAAACGAATACAATTTCATTTGGTAATCTTCCTCAGCCAACAGAAAGTATTTTACGGGAGCTCCATTAAAGACTTCATTTATTAAGCTTGTAAACACAAAGTTGTGCTGTTGAATTTATATTAATAAAATAATATATTTCTCGAATTATTTTGTGTCTATTTTAATTCTGTACATATAACGAAGAACTTGAAACGAATCGAAAAAGATTGTAGGTATCGTATTCAACCCCCCCCCTATACGATACTTTGGAAGCGGCTTATGTTGATGAACGGTTATACAACTGTGGTATTTATGAATTAACGTCATAAGTGAAAGCTTAATTTCCATCTCAATATGTGACTTTGGATTGTGTTACATATTTAGCTCCTGGCTACTGCTGTTTTATTGATCTACGACTGTATACCTCTACAATCATCTAGTACTTCATGATTGTAATTCAGGCTGAGCACAACATTTTCATGCACTCATTTTACATATTAAGTGCAACTTGTGTATTTGGCGGTTCCTTATTTAGCGCTACGCATAACTCATTGGTAACCTCTATTTTGATCAAGAAAACCGATAAAATGAATATGCTAATGAAGGCTACAGATTCAAAGATTCAGATAAGAGGAAGAAACTTATAATATCTTAACCGCTCATATTATTTTGGTGATTGATTTTCTAATATGCTAGTTTTAACCTGTGTCAGAGGGAGTAAAACACCAGGGAAGGTTTGGACCCTCCCTGAAATTGGTCCAAATTGTTTTTTTAAGAAAGCCCAATGTAAAAGTTCCCCAAAAAATACACATTAACAAAACTCACGCATCAGCACATACACATCAATGAAAAATTCAGAAAACAGAGAAATGTGATAAGAGAAGAGAGATGTGACCGAGAGAGATGTGATAATAGTGAACAAAAATGGATAAGTGATAATAGTTTGTAACATGATAGGGGACGAATGGTTAAATGTTTAAATAATTTATTGATAATATATATTGAGCGTTATATTTTCCTAAGCGTGAAAACTGAAGATGTACTTCAAACGTCCGGAGTGTAGACGGGAGCGCTGAAAACATATAATTGTAATAAAATATGTTTTTCATGATATTATTTTGCACTTTTCTACTTTTAGTTGAGAATGTTTTTAGCTTATATTCGCCTTCTCTCTGATTTCAACAACTCTCATTCTTTACACTTCTTTCGAGCCGCTTATCACTGCTTTAGGTAGCACTATGGCCTTCAAAAAAAAATACAATTTTGCTTTTGTAAAAATGTAAATTTTAATTATTTTTGCAAAACGACTTTTTTGGGAAAAAAGGTATGCAATTTTACAATTGAAATTAACCAAATCAACTTTATTGAAAATTTAGGAATAATAATCAGTGGTTTAAAATTGCATTTAAGGTTACACCCTTACAAAATCTTGTATCTGTAATAGTTTTTGGTTGGGATTTGTCTTTAATATTGGATTTGTTAAATCAAATGTACCCTTGTTAAATGTAATCAAAAATAGTTTTAATTATTTTGCTGAAACAAAAGTCTCATTTTCTCGAGTTACAAACCATATTTTATTGCGTATATTTACAGAAAACAGCAAAATCGTAAAAAAACTTAAAAAAGTTAGCACTTTTGCTCATTTTCCTTTATTTAAATAATTCATAAATAAATAAACTTCATAGAAATTTTAGAAAATTTAAACAACACATCTTACAAGAAAACAAACACCCATATTTCGCCAAAAACATTTTCCTATACTTTTTCATAAAAAATAATAAGAAAATATTTAATCTACATAATATGTTACACCAACATAACAGATATGGGCACACATTGTCAAACACAATAAATCACAAATTTCCAAAAAATTTCTTCTCAAGGTAGTACTAGGGGTGAGTAAAACCGAACCGAAACCGAGAAACTGAACCGAATCATATAATTTCGGTTCTGTTTGGTTTGAGTTTTTCAAAATTTCGGTTAATTCGTTTTTTCGGTTTGAACCGAAATAATATTGGTTCAGTTCGGTTAATCTAAAAATAAATTCGGTTTAACTGAAATAACCGAAATCCAAAATATATATTTTTTTGAATTATTATATATATATATATAATGTAATATAGTAAATATAAACAAAAAACAGACTGTATGTATTTTCAATTGGTTAGAATGTATGTATCTTCAGTTTTTTACATATATAATATAATATGTATTCTTTTAACATTTCCAATTATTTTTTGTTTCCATTTTAAATTATTTTGATAAAATTTTCAAATATTTCGGTTTTCAGAAACCAAACCGAATTAACCGAAATAATTCAGTTCGGTTGTGCATAAGTTTGGTTCAGTTCGGTTCGATTACAAAAAAATTATCACTTCGATTTTCGGTTAATTCGGTTCGGTTCGGTTTCTGACCGAACCGACCGGACGCTGAGCCTTAGGTAGCACTATGGCCTTTAAATATAGGTATTTAATTTTTTTGTAAGAAACGTAAATTTTTAAAAAAAATTGCAAAACAATTTTTTTTTAGAAAAAGACGAGCTATACAATTTTACAACTGAAAATAACCAAAATTAATTTTAAAAACAAATTGAAAATAATAATAATCATGAGACTACTCTAATAAAAACCAATTTTAGAATATAAAATAGAAACTGAATAATATTTTTTTTTAATTACTTTGAAATATATCAAATATGGTATGCAAATTGATCGTTGAGTGATGGAGAAAAGTACAGTGAATTCGGATTTAAAAAAAAACATACCCTTTAACGGGAAAAATCAATTTAAAACGGAGGGGGAAAACTGAGATTGTCTGTAGGGTGCAAATTAGTGGGTGTGATGTTTTAAAGGGAACCGGACATTAAATTAAATTGATCTAATGATTTAGATTAATTTCTAGTTTATATTCTAATTTAATTTTTATTTGATCATTTGCCTAATAATCCTACTTAGTTTAAAATTACATTTAAGGTTGCACCCAATTTACAAAATCTTGTAATTGTAACTGTATTTGGTTGGAAGTTGCATTTTGGATTGTTAAATTAAATGTATCTTCTTAGAGATTGTTTGGTTCGGCTCATATTTCGAACCCATATCTAGTATTTAGTTGACTATTTTAAAATTAGATATGATTTCTTATACTCATCTAGAATCAAATTTGATACATGTGGATTTAAGAGAGTAGTATGAGGTATAAATTAAATTTCATTATCTCATTTTTATTTATAAAGTTGAATACAATCTTAAAACATATATCTTAAATATCATGTTGTTTAATTTTAAATAAGTTATGCTTATTTTTATTTAATTCAAATTATTAATAATTTTTTTGATTTAAATATTATAAATGAACATTGAATTTTAAAATTTTAATTTTTTAATCACTTATATATATTTATTTTTGTTTGTATGTTATATAACAACTTAAATTCGACATATGCAATATATAAAAGTTTGATTCAATCAATGAATCAAAAATATTTAATTTAAAGAGATTTCATTCCATCACCGAAACAAGACATGATATGAGGATTGATTTCTGAACCTCATGCCGGCCCAACCTGATTCCTTATTCCAAACCCATATCGGCTTCCAAACCAAACGACCCTTAAATGTAATCAAAAACAATTTTAATTATTTTGCATAAGCAGAAGTCGCACTTGGTTACAAACCATATTTTTATTACGAATATTTATAGAAAGCAGCAAAATTGTAAAAAAGCTTTAAAAAGTTTGCATTTTTGATCATTTTCCTTCATTTAATTAATTCATAAATAAATACATTTCATAGAAATTTTAGAAAATTCAAACAACACATCTCACAAAAAAATAAACACCCATACTTCCAAAATAAATAAATTCCTCTACTTTTTCATTAAAAATAATAAAAAAATATTAAATCTACAAAATACGTACACCAACATAACACATATTGACACATATTGTCAAACACAATAAATCACAAAGTTCCAAAAAAAATTCATCTCTGGAACGCACGAATTCGCACCAAAAAACAAATTTGTATCTACCACCCTCAAAATTAAAAAAAAACTCCAAAAAATAAAATAAATCACAAATTATATTACAACCTCGGACCCCCTTGTCTGATAAAAGACAAACTTGCAATTCTGGCCGCCTCTACAGTTCTACTCCTTCTTCTTCCGACAACGACTACTACATCTTCGCGATTTCCGAGGGTAACATTCTTTTACCCCCAATCTCAGTTTTACTGTCTGTAAATATTTGTTTTTAACTTCATTTTTTATGTAAGTCATTTCAGTTCTAGTGTTCGTTTTATAGTTCATGTGATTTTACGTAGTTTTTGAATTTTAATTACATGATGTTAATTAGGGTTTTGAATTTGTGATTATTTAGATTATTTTACTGTAGTTATACATTTTAACTCCACGTTGATATGATTTTTTTAATTGTAGCATTCGTTTTATAGTTGGTGCAATTTTAAGTGATTTTTTTTAATTTTGATTGAATGGTTTGAATTTGTGAGTATTTGTTGTGTGTTGTTGTTTCAACTCCATGTTAATGTAATTCCTGTTGAATTCGTGGTAATTTACGTGATTATTGGTTCTTGATTGTTTTTAAGTAAATGATGTGGATTGAGGTTTGAATTTGTGATTGTTTGTAGTGTGTAATTATTTTTAACTCCATGTTAATGTAATTCATATCAATTTAAGCTTTGGTTTCGTAATAATTTAGGTAGTTATTGATTTTTAACCATTTTTAAGTGAATGATGTGGATTAAGGTTTTGAAGTTGCGATTGTTTACGGTATGTAATTATTTTAACTCCATATTGATGTCATTGATTTCGATTCAAGCCTTTGTTGCATGTAATTTATGTAATTGTTGATTTTTAAGCAGGAATGGTGGGGTCTAGCAGGACGGCTTGGACAGGGAGGGTTCCGAGGAGGAGAGGGCGCATGTGCAAGGAGTGGTTGGTGGGGAAAGCGCGGGAACGGGGATTTTTTGGGTCGGCGTTGTGGAGGGCGAGCGGGTATGTACATAAGAAGTTTGGTTTTCAGTATAAGGAGTTTGATTGGAATGACGGGAATGAGACTGGTGGTAATGAGGGTGGTGGAAATGAGCTTGGTAGTGAGGGTAGTAATGGGGGAGCGTTGTCTTTGTTGAATAATTATAAAGCGGGGGGTGTTGGTGGTAGTGTAAGTTTTGGTGCGGGGAAGAGAACAAGAGATGAAGAAAGTAATAAAAGAAAGGGGAGGAAGGCGAGGAAGTTAATGACTGGAGCAGCCAGCAGAATCGTTTGAAAAAGGATAGGAGTTCGATGAAATCTATTATGAATTACTCTGGCAAGCGTAAGAAAGAGGATTCACGAACTTCTGAGGATGTAGGTGCTTGACAAATAAACTAAACTTCTCTTCATCGTATAATTTGTGTGGGTGAAATATATAATAGAAAGTGTGGTTGCAGAGGGATCTTCTGAATTGCAGAGGGGAGCAGTTCTACAACTAGTGAAAGTCTCATAATCTACAAGATGAAAACCAATCAACTTTACGAACTAAGAAAAAAATAAATCATTTACATGGTGAATACTGAGCTTTTACTAATTGCTAGAATTGTTTTTTCCTGGTTCTTAGTCAACTAAACATGTACTATGTATCATTCAGTTCAGTGGACAGCTGGTAGGCTAAATTCTGGCTGCTTCTTGATTTAGAATTGGATTTGTATAGAACATAGTAAATTCTACTCCTGCAGTTGGTTTATTTTTTCCAGTATAAAATATATTATACATGTTAATTCTTGATGACACCCTTGGTATGATATCCTGATACTAAGGCTCTGATCAGATAAAATGTTCCCAATGATGCTGTAAACTGTCAGTTACATTTGCAACTTTCTTAATCATTGATGCATATATCTCTCTGCTTCTATACAGAATATAAATTTTACTCGTTATTACTTGGTATTAGTGGCTAAACTTTCTGCAAGAGTTGTAAACTGTGAGATTTGTTTTGATCTAGTGCACAAACTACTTGCCAAGCAGAAACATGCCAGGGAACTAGGAGCGTGGCAGGCATCTTTTGGGTTTCTTCCATTGGTCCACTGAAATAAATTAAAAAAACTTTCTTGTCCATCAGGTCCTAGTTTGTGCAAATTTAATGCATCTGTCCTACGATTTCCCTTCTGTTGATGGGCGAGATGTGATGTTTTTTACTTGGGAATTTAATGTTCTCATGTATGTAATAATTAATATTATGTAAAAAAAATCTATATTTGAAAAAAGTGAGAGTAGAGATTTTCACATTTGTCACTGGTGACAAATAATGATTTTACCAATTAAGTGTAATGTGTGAAGTTATCAGTAGTCTGAACTACTTGTTGCTGCTGATTGTCAAATCTATAATGATAGTTTCTTTAGGAAATCTATAATGTATGTCAGAACTCAACCAAAAGTTGTGAATGTGATAAGATGTCTGATGTCTGCTGGTGGTTTGTTAAGGACAGGGAGAGGTATGAAAAGTCAACGAGTTCTGGAAAAGAGCTTCCAAAATCTTTTGCCTCTTCTGTGAACACTTCAAACCGAAGCAAGATTTCGGGTTCCTCTAATTTCAGTAAAACCTTGTCTGAATCAAAGGAATCTATTGCCTTTAGATCTGCTAAACCATCACTGTTACAAAATAGTATAGGTAATCCCGTGTCTTGTGAATCTGCTAGTTCCTTGCAACCTAAGAGTGCATCATATATTGACAATACAACTACCACTTCAAAGTTGATGCATAGAAGTAAGACAGTTGACCATTTAGATTATCAACCATCATCGAAGGTCATCCTCACACTACAAGAGGATCAGTCAAGCACTCTAACACTCCTGCAACAATAAGTGATGAAGAGGTCTGAGTCAAGCTGGCATTTTGTTGTCATGTTTTCTTGAAGTTCCTCTAATAATGTTTTGCTAATTTCTGTTTCATCTTTTGCAGCTTGCATTATTATTGCATCAGGAGCTTAACAGATCTGCAAGAGTCTCGCGGGTGCCACGCATGCGGCATGCTGGTAGTTTACCCCAGTTAGCTTCTCCGACTGGTGCAAGCATGCTCATGAAGCAGTCACCATCTAATTCTGTGGGAAAAGACCATGGTTCGGTAAGTTGCACATATGTCACTTTTTAATTTCATTTATACTAGTGATTTCTCAATTACATTAATCGTTGTGCTTAAATAATACAAATATTCATTTCGCCCTTGGTAAGGTCGGTCCTTGTTGATTTAAATATAAGGTGATAAGTACTGTTAGGGTGTTAAGTAACCATCTATAATTAAAATCCTAAGGTGTTAGGAGGCGTCCTCAATTGGGTTATATAACTCTAATATATTGCGCGACATGTGTTAGATATATAACTCAAAAATCACTTTTTTTTAAGAATCAAACTTTAAAGCGCATCATGAGTATGTGTTTTCATAAACGTGATAAAAAAACAAAGTACTGTTTTAGTTATGTTTCCATAACTAAAACTAGGTATTGTTGACATCATAATTGTTTATCTCATCCATCCAATTGGTCGATATTGATCGCTTGCGTGTCATTCTTTATTGATGTTTTTATCAATGTTTATGTCTGGGGTGTTGGCTTTTTATAGCAAATTTTGAGAAATAGTGCACCCAATATCATAAAAAGAAAAATATGGCCCTTTATGGCACAAAAAAACAAGTCTTAGACATGTCTTCTTTTAAAATGCAAAGGCGTGCAACGTTTCTTATATTTATAACTCTGAAGTCACTTTTTTTTTAAGAAACAAACTTTAACGCGCATCATAAGTATGCGTTTCCAAAAATGTGATACACAGTGGCGTGTTTGGATGACATTACATGCAGTAGCGGTTTTATTAAATTGTAATGGATACATGTACATGTGTTTCGGAATGGTTCCCCACAACTGGTAATGTGTGGAGTTCGACTCTGTGATCTTCACTTGAATGCACTACAAATGAACCACTGAACCAGATATATGCTTTGGCAAGATGTGAAAAACACAATATTATAATGTGTCACATATGGCATTAAGGGCCTTTTTATCCAGTTTATACAATATTATCTGTTGTTGTTTTTAACAATAAAGGTTTCCAAAGAAAAGGAAAAAGAGTAGCAACAGAGGGAACTCAAAATTCTCAAGAGCTCCAGGATGAATCTAAGAGTATGAAGAGATCACTACTGCTGCCAGTTCAGAGGACCAATGACTCGGCTCGCACAGAAAATTCTGTTACCATGAGGGAAGTGGGACAATGGGTCAGCACCAGCCATACAATCTGCTAACAAGATTAATCCTCCTGCAACTAGCAAGCAGCATGTGTCCTTCCAGATGTAAATCGACTCAAACTGCCTCTGATGATGACTCTGGCACTGAAAACCGTGTGACCTACCGCACCTTACCAGGTTATTGCTTTAAGTTCTAGATTCTTCACATGTTTGAGAAGATATAGCAACGTACAGAATAAGAAAAAGAAGTACTGTAAAAGGAAACCACTAGATAAATATAAAAATAGATCTGGTCTATGATATTCTCTTCTTCATTTCCTCATGCATGAATCCTTGTCTATAGGATTGCTCTCAGAGATTGTAACCAAGCCCATGACTTATAAGGAGCTTTGCGATGCTGTTTTACCGGTATGTGTGAAATGTCTTTGTTCACGTTAAACGTGAAAAAGATACAGTCTCAAGGTATGCCATTGTAAGAAGAACGGTGATCGTTATGCCTACTCCAGCCACTCACAGGCGGTCCTGACTGTCTGAGGAGCAGAAAAGCTTGGGCCCGCCTTGTTGATCGAGGTCCCAAGGTATGCCATTGTAATCATTAACAACTATTCTTGAGTTCTAGTTCTAGTTCCATTAGTGGGAGATGGGCTTGTCCAGTGGCGATGATGGAACAGGGTTCGAATGGGGGGCCATCTGGAGTAGTAAGTGTTTGTAGTTTTTTTAATTATCTTCATGCCGGAAAACTCGAACGTCGTTCAAGTTTTACCAAGTGCAGACTTTTCTAGAACTTGGAAGGTGTTCTGTGTCAGACCGTAGTTTTTATCAGGAATTTAGAACTCGGAACGTGTTCTGTGTCAGACTGTGGTTTTTATCAGAAGTTTAAGAATAGTTTTGAAAAATTTTAACGGTTGGATTCTCCAATTTATTGATAATCATATAACTATAAATTAAACCAAATATGACTCAAATTATGAAAAAATTATTACTATTATAAAAAATTTAAATTTTTTAGTGGGGACACAATAAAAAATATATATTTATACTTTTTTAAAAAAAAAAACCGCTAATTTTTTGTTATCAGGGGCAGAGGGACACTCCCTGCTGACCCCTATATTGACCCTATATGAATCCGGCCCTGACCGTAGTAATTGACAAAGTAACTCTACAGTACTATTGGTTGAACAATTGTGTTCTCAACTTTGTTCATATCTGTATATCAAGTAATCTAGGTAGTAAAAGTTCGTTACGCAGAAAAGAAACTACAGAGTGCATACTACTAGAAGATTAAGGAGTCTGTTTCATTGACAGATACAGATATACCAATGACAACGATACGTCGATACTCAACATCGGTCACAAGAACTAGCTATCAGAATAGACAAAAACCTTATAGCAAGAAGATCATCAGAAATATTTGATCTTGTTCTCATTTTTTACATATGCCACTTGAGATCTTGAAGAAAAAACATGGCTATTGTGAAGAGTCTACTGATCGAAGATATTATGAAAGGGTCTGATCGTTTTCCATCATTCTAGTTGTTCACAGTTCTGCCAACGCTTCCATTTTGAGATCTTGTAAGCTGTTTCTGAATAATTCACTTGATAATTTGAATAAGTGATGCACTTTCCACAATTGACCGCGAGAAGTTTCATATTGAGATCTTGTAAGCTGTTTCTCACATATTATCCACTTGATAATTCTGAATAAGCGGCGCACTTTCACAATTGACACACATAATCCACTTGTATGATATAATGCAGGGCAGAAATTATTACCTTTTCAGGGTTTGTGATGAAAATCTTAGACAATAGATGCCTCCATTCCATGGAAATCTGAATGCAGTTTGGTATCAAGAATGGGGCTTTCAGTATTCTCTGTCAAAAGCCAATTGTACATACGTTTACGAAGGCGTATAGCTCCCAATTTGAATTCAGGCAATTTAAAATTTAGCTTCTATTTCCCTTTCATAGCAAACTACTCTCATGTACACTACCTCAATTGTCTTTTTAAAGTCATTTGGATCATTCGGATCCGAAAAGGGATAAGTCCCAACAAGCATCACATTAGAGTTACTCCGCAAGACCAAACATCTGAAATCTATTATCTCGATAATTAAGTAGAATATATGGCTATTAGCAAAATTTAGTACATCACCTAGGAAATCAACAGAAATTAACTTATCACCTTTCCGTCGTACGCTTTTCTGCTCAGAACCTCTCGTGCAACATAAGCTGGTGTTCCACGGTAGATATTGGTTGAGAATGAAAAACTGATGACTGGCAGTACGCAAATCCACCCAAAGAAAAGAGAGGAGGGAAGTGGATTTAGCAGACAGAACATTTTTGTAATGGTATATATCCGAGAGTAATCTGTAAAATTATTACCTTGGAGTACCCAAAATCACATATTTTGACACGTGGCGCTAGACTTCCATCTAACAGTGTATTTTCGAGCTTCAGATCTCTATGGCAGATATGCTGTACAACATCATAGATCGCTAAAAACTAAAACTGTGAAATTCAGAGCTGATACCAAAAACAAAGCACAGACACATACCATTGAATGACAATAACTAACTCCTGATATTAGTTGTTGGAAGAAAAACCTTGTCTGGTTCCAAATATAACAGGAAGTGCAAAATGAGTACATAAAATTTACCTATTAACTATTATACGATGCCATTGGGAAACATCAAGATCTTATCTACCCTCGATAAAGAGTTTGGAACAGAGACCATCCCTTTGAACTGTCATTGGTGATCCTGACACAGGAGTGAGGAGTAGACATGCCACTCATAATGAATGTCACTTTTTAGGGTTTCTATCAGATATGGAACCTAAGAAAGTGGATGAGGCACTTGAAGATCCAGATTGGGTTATTTCTATGCAAGAAGAACTCAATCAGTTTGAGAGGCAAAAGGTATGGAAGTTGGGTACCCGACCAAAGGGTGAGTCGACCAAAGGGTGAGTCGGTAACATGCACTAAGTGGGTATTTAGAAAAAAGTTAGATGAAGATGGCATTGTAACGAGAAACAAGGCCAGACTGGTAGCTAAAAGGTTACTCTCAAGAAGAGGGTATAGATTATGATGAAACCTATGCACCGGTAGCTAGACTTGAGGCAATCAGGATATTTTTGGCATTCGCAGCATATTCAGATTTCAAGGTTTATCAAATGGATGAGAAGAGTGCATTATTAATGGGGACTTGAAGAGGAAGTGTATGTGGAACAACCTCCACGTTTTGAAAATCTAAATCTGGCTGACTTTGTATATTTTCTATTCAAAACCTCTATGGTGTTAAGCAAGCTCCAAGGACATGGTATGACACTCACCAAGAGTTTTACTTGAAAATGGTTTTACTAGAGGTGTTATAGATAAAACTCGTGTTTCATAAAATGCATAAATCTGATATGATATTAGTTCAAGTATATGTTGATGACATTATATTTTGTTCTACTAATGATGATCTTTGTACGAGATTTTTTAAACTAACGCAGAGTAAGTATGAAATGAGCATGATGGAGAGTTGGACTACTTCTTGAATTACAAGTGAGTCAATGGAAATATGTGTATTCATCTGTCAATCCAAGTACATAAAAGAGCTTCTCAAGAAGTACAATATGGAAGATTCACTCCCGAAAAGACTCCAATGCCAACAGCCTCTAAGCTTGATCATGACAAAACTGGTAAGAAAGTTGACATCACAAGCTACAGAGGTATGATAGGCTCATTACTTTATCTTACAACAAGTAAACCAGATATTATGTTTACAACATGGTTATGTGCTAATTTCAAGCTCACCCTAACGAATCTCATCTTATAGTTGTTAAGAGGATATTTAGGTAACTTAAGGGGACTCCAAATCTTGGAATTTGGTACCCTAAAGGTATAGGTTTTAACCTAGTTGGCTATACAGATTCATATTTTGCAGGTTGTAAGATTGACCATAAAAGTAATTCAGGAAGCTGTTACTTTCTTGGAAGAAGGTTGGTATCATGGCATAGCAAGAAGCAGTACTCAGTATCCACATCAACTGCTAAAGCTGAATACATAGCTGCTGGAAGCTATTGTGCTCAAATCTTGTGGATGAGGAACCAACTGCGGGATTATGGTATGTTGATGTCAAATATTCCAATATTTTATGACAATACAAGTGTCATAGCAATCTCAAACAACGCGGTTAGAGGATCAAATTACAGACATGTTCACAAAACCACGTGATGAAAACATTTTCTCTAAGTTGGTTTGTGAACTTCCGATGTTAAATCTTTCTAATTAATAAATTAGAAGTCAATAACTATAATTTACATTAAATAAATTCACTTGTTATTCAATGTCAATATGATAAGGACATGTGAATTTATGTGTCATTATTTATTTCTTGTAGTTCAAATATTTGTGCGTTTGTACCTAATTGATAATATTTTAGCACACTTATATTGATAAATTATTTGAAAATAAATTAATCATAATTGGTTAAGTTATGAGTAAAGTTTAGTAGCATAATTTTGATTTAATTATTTGAGACTTTATCAATTCAATAATAAAAGTTTCAATTTTAATAATCAAAGTTGTTATTTGTTAATTTTAGTGGACTTTAAATTATTTAATATTTAAAGAGGTTCATTAAAGTTAACTAGTAATTAGAAGCATAATTTATTTCATAAAAATATAATATTATCAAGTTTAATGATAATAGTTGTATTATATGAATAAAATTATGAAGTACGGAAATTTTTTAAGTACAGAGTTACTTGCGACCACAGTGCACTATAGGTCGCAAGTAAGTACTTAAACTATTTTTGTTCTTGTTACGGGGGATACTAGTCGCAAGTAACTACTTAGATTTGAGTTAGTTGCGACAGGCTGTTCCCTGTAGTAGCTAAGTAAGACTAAAAAAAATTGTATTAGAGTTACTTGCGACCTTAACATCAATGTGGTCGCAAGTAACTACATTGTTTTTCCAAGTTATTGCTTAGGTTACTTGCGACCCCTGTGAACTATAGGTCGCAAGTACTGTCTTATTTTTTTTCTTCTGCATTACTGTTGTGTATATATGTGATCTCCCAGTTCATATCTTTTTATATATACATATATACACACAATCGCAAGTAAGGACGATAAAAGAGAGAATAATTTTCAATCGATTGGAACAGTACCCAAATATTCTGCTAAAATCTCTAAAAATTGCAGATTTGTGAAGCCCATGACCTCCTCTATCATTTGACTGTAAAATCACACATTTTCACTGGTTAATTTGATAGATATTAAACTGTGATTTCTAAGGAATAAGGCTCTGTTTGGTCTGTACTTAATTGATTATTCTTCTTATTTGCTCTCTAGTGTTTATTATTGCATATTTGCTCCGCATAAATTTGTGTGTTTTGCATATTAGTCTCGTGTTATTATTTCAAGTGCACGATAAATTTGTTTTACGGTCAAAATGTTATTCTCATTTTTAATTAAAATGGTGGATAATATTACGATACCTAAAATAAATTATATCTTGGTTATAAATCGCAATCCAGCTCACATGGACTATTTTGAAAATAAGATTCGCTTTTAGACGAGCACTCGATTGTGCATTATGCTTTAACTACTAATGTCTAATTAAATGTTGAGCTCCTCAGAAATATGCACACCTCATATATAGACACATCAGATGACGATCAACTAAACTTCATGTTCCCCATTAATGATGAGATAATTGAAATTATTGAGGATGATTTCAATGAACATCTTCATTTTCCTCGGGATGATTTCGATGATTTACCAAGGGACTGGGAAGTATTTAGCTTCTTCAAGGCCATAAGAAGCACCATGCCTAATGACAAGTATCCAAAGCACTTCAACAAAAGTCATCTACCCAAACCTTGGAACTTATTCTTCAACATTCTGTTCTTCTGTCAGTCTCCCAAGACTGGTGGATTTCACGGACTAACACATTTCATGAGGCTAGTTGGAGTGGCTATTGCTCATAATCTTTGAATCAACTTTGGACGTCTGATAATGCAAAAGATATTGGAGAACCAAGATCAAAAACAAGATTACATCTTATATGTCAGGTTCCTCCAGATTGTTCTCAATGGTAAGCTCACAGAAGCGCAGAAGGCCTTGGTTCATACAGACAATATGGAAAATTCACAAGTCGTGTCCTCAAAAATGGTGGGTAAACTGTTCAGACAAACTCCTTTTTCTAATAACAACCCCATTCATGTGATGGACTTCAAGCAAAAATACTTTGACTCCATTGCTCAAGAACCTGTCTCTGAGACTAAAGATGATCATGAACCTGATGCTGAAAATGAGGATGATCAAGAGGCAGAGGCTGAATATGAAGCAGATCTTCAGCCTAATCTTAACGCTCAACTAATGGATGTTGACCAAGAATTTGTAATTGTTGAACAGCCAGAAGAGGTTTCTCAACCTGAAGCTGCTGAACATCAAGAAGAAACTGAGCCAAATCAACCATAGAAAAATGTTTAAAGGCTAGAATTCATAGGTATGAATGAATCTTCTATGAGTACTACTTTTAATGATTTTATTGACACTGATTCACGTAATCTTGGTGACTTTCACACACAACTTTCCCGAGAGCAATTACAATCAGGAGGCAGTGAGTTTGTATTCCCTCAAATTCATAACCACCCTCTAGAGCCCATAAGTATATCTCAAACTCTCTTAGCCCAATCCCTGGCGTATAAGGATTCTTTGTGTATAGAGGGAGAAACTGCACATGATACAAAAAATAAGGAAGGTACTTTGAGTGAACCCACAACTCTGTCTCCAACGAAGGAAAATAGTATCCCCGCTAAGACAACTATAACCTCCCATGTATCTTCCCAAAAGGATACAATGGCTGAAAAGGCACATAAACAGTTATCGGATTCATCTTCTCAACAAGGTGGGTCTATTGAAATTCGCCCGTTAGCCACGGCATCCTGTAATGAGTCAAACACACTCTCAAATCTTCAAGCTCTTGAAGTTTTATGTGAGTCAATTAGAAGAGCGTTATTTGGTGAGGATGTATTGACGAAAACAGGGAATTCAACCACATTATGGTTATAATATCATGTTCGAGGTCCTTCAATGGATCAACTGCCTTCACAGGTGTTAGGAGAGAGTGATGTAATCACTGCGACATCCAGCACAACACGTGCCTCCCCAGGACTAAAACTTTGGATACATCTGTGGATAGGGGATCCAACATTGGTGCGGATCGAAAACCCATTGGCGATGTACCAGATTCAACTGGTGAGCATACGGGAAACGTATCTTCACCGACACTGGAGGAAGCTGAGGAACAGATGCCAAATATGACAGCCTCAGTGATCCTCCCAGAAATTCAAACTCTTGACCAGTCGTCTCATGATGACATGCAACTTTTCTTGAACAAGGATCGGAAATCGCGAACTCCCATTTCACCACTGTTGACCTCCTTAAGGATGGCTCCAGTGCTTTCTGCAGGTACATCTTTTGGATCTCGGAGCTATGAGCAGAGTGTATCCGTGAGGGTGAGTGAAACACAAACCCCTAAACCGAGTGATGGAGTGTTGAGTGATACACTGCGAGAAGCCCGTGAGACACCTACCTCCCAAACTACACCTATAGACATGTCACAATATGTAACCAAATCTTACCTTGAAAAGCAGTTAGCATTTAAAGATAGCTATCTCAAAGAACAACTGGCTCTCAAGGATCAATATCTCAAAGATGAATTGTCTATCAAGGATCACCAGATTGCACATCTTTCCGAACAACTTGACCTTCGACAAGCATCATTTGCTAGTTTACGGGAATTCGTGGAGCTATCTCTCTCTCACTCAGGAAAGGGAAAAGCAATTTCCAATATTGAGCCAAAGATCTCAGTTAGCAAGCAAGCGCCAATCCCTGTCTCCTCTGGAATAGATTTTTCCAGTACTGGGCCAAAGACCTCAGTCAGTAAGCAAGTGTTTGTTTCAAAATCACCTACTCAAGAGATCCCTGTCTTGATCTTGCCTGCTCAATCAACCCCAGCTCTGAAGGATAACACAACTTAGGGGGGAAATGGGTGGAGCAAGAAAAGTAGTTACTGCTGTGAACTTAATTCAAGATGCTTTTCAAGCAGCTGATTCTAGGTATGATGAGTTTGGAGATGAGCTTCAAGAAGAAAAGGAAGAAGAAGAGGAGAGGATTGATGTAAAGGTGTTACTAAAGTTAAGACATACTGCTGAGAAGAGTTCTACGACTCGGGGGGGAATTCAACATCAAAACAAGATCATTTGAGCTAAGTCATTACAACTCAGAGGAATCATCTGTCGGAGATATATGCTCCAAAGCCCCTATTCTTAGAGTATGAACTGGAAAAAGGAGAGATAGACGAGAGTGATGTTCCTAAGGGGTATGAACCTAGATTTGAAGAAGTGGTCACGGAGGAGAGAAAGATTATCTCTGAGGACTAGGAATATGAAGATGAAGATGCCTTCTTGGATGACTGTTTGTTCTATGGATTACAGGAGAAATTCAACCGATCTTATGAAGAAATTCAAGGAGAGATTGAAAGATCAAGAGCTAGAGTGCAAAGAGCCATACAGAGAAGGGAAGCAAGAGAAGCAAAAGAATCATATCTTCGGGCAAACAGGAGGGGAAAGGAATGGGATGAGATAAAAGGAAAATGGACAAATCTGAAAACTATTATAAGTTAGAACCTGACAACCGGAATCTTCTAAACACTATGGAGAAGTACATAGAGGATTATCCCAATATTCATGAGTTCTATGATCAGTTTAATAGGATAATCACTGGTATCACTGTGAATATTCTAAAGAATGGATGGAAAATCATTGTCGATCACAGAGATGGACTTCAAATAAAGATCTCTACTAGTGTATTAAAGAAGCTAAATATTGTGGAACTATTTGTCTTAGCATCAAAAATCCCTTAGTTGAAAATGAATGAGAATGAATACTTCAGAGACAAGCTTCAGAAGATGATGATGGATGTGTCTCCTCAAGCATTCTCTAATCCATTCATGATCAAAGTATTTGCAGATTGCAGAATGCAGAACATCACCATGTATGATTAACCTATAAGATCCATTCGTTATCTATAACTCACTTTCCTGGAAAGTAAACTCAAGAGCAAAAAAGCAAAATTGGAGGCACCAGGAGTCAAAAAATCAGAAGCAGGCTTTAGAGCTGCTAAAGTTCTATATGTTTACAAGCTCAATGATAAAATGATCAGGGATACAGAGAAGGACATGAAGAAAATTAAAAGAAATTATCATGATATGGTGTTCATAAATGGAGAGCCATAAATTAATCTTCTTAAAGATAGTGAACCTATCATCAACACTGACAGTGAAGGGGATCTAGTCTTTGAGAGCAACAAAGCAAAGATTAAGATCAATAATTTCATAACAAGCGGATCAGAATCATTACATCAAGCCTTGATGGATGTCAGACTATCCACATGTAAAAAGGACAAGATTGCTTTGATTCCAATCATAAGAATACTTGATGAGGTAGTGGAAGAAGAATCGATTAACGACACGAAAAGAGTACGAGGACATCCTAAAAGGATAACAGTCTTCATAATGTCAAAAAGATCTACCATGTTGTTTGAACTCATTCCTAAGTGCTCCAAAATCAGGTATCTCTAGTTGATACTTAATGAACTGAATAATCCACCTCCCATTAAAGTACTTGAAATAGAAGCTCGTGATTTGGTCCAAGCAAGACTGAATGACCTTCTGGATAGAAGTAAAGGATCATCTCTCCCACACTCAACAAAATCAACAAATCCTAGAAAGAAAGCTACCAAGAAAAAGCCTGATCAGACTCAATCCATTCAAGAAGGAGAAGGTAGTAAATGCAAGAAGCTCAAGAAAACAAAAACAAAGAAGACATAGATTATCCGTTCAGGCTAGAGGAACACTTCTTTGTAATTTATAATTTAAGAAATCTGGAATTGAATATGTAATCCAGAATGTATTTAATATCCTAATCTGTTTTGAGGTTGTACTTTTTCATATTGTCATTTGAGTTATCTTTAGGGATTGCTTGTCAAACTCTAACAATCAAATAGGGGGAGATTGTAAAGCATAATGTAACGTAATATGTAATCGAGGAATTATAACTCAACATAAAACAGAAATAGATAAACAATATTAAATTATGAAACATAGGAACCCTAATGATGAAGACTGGATATATACAAAGAATCAAAAGATGGAATTGATGTTTTAAGTTCATAATCAAGTCATGGGAAGAAGTTCATTAACATGTTCAAGCCTCCATAAAGAATAAGATGTCGATGGACTTCCAGTGTCAGTGAAATGATTTGATTTGAAGTATTGAAGATCAAGGGTTCAGTAATTGAAGCACTGAATAATCAACCAAGGTGTATCAGCTCAGCATTACAAAAGAATTTGAATTAAATCAATTCATGTTAGTTGTTTGTGAACCAGACCAGTGCACCAAGCATCAGCATATTAGAGAAGGTTTAGTTCAGTTATACAGAAAGATCAATATTGATACAATTATTAGAGTCCAGAATTTTTCTAAGTCAAAGATCCACTGTCAAGACAACTAGATCGTAAGTAAGTTGCAAGAAACAAAAATTGGCTAAGGAAAAATAGCTTACTATCCTGGTCGTAAGTATCTCATTCAGGGAGCTACAGGTCACAAGTAACTTTGTGAATTGGGAAATATGCATCCACCTAGAAGCACAAGGTCGTATGTAACCTGTACAGGGAAAGACAGGTCGCAAGTAAGTATTAGAGATGAAATTAAGGAAAAATCTTACACAGGTCTCCCTAGGTCGCAAGTAACTTTGCCCTAGGGAACTAGGTCGCAAGTAAATGCTAAAGGAGAAATTTGCTAAGGCAAAATCACCTGTGATGTTCTGGTCGCAAGTAAGTGACTAGAAAAGGCTACTAGTGGTCGCAAGTTAAGTAGCAACCAAAGAACTCTCTCTTGTCGCAAGTAACTACTTGGTTGTGTTATTGTGAATTATAAATGCAGCAATTCAATGATTTGAATGGACATAAATGTGCCACCTTCCCTAAGGAATTGAAGTCGAAAAAGCAGAAAATGAATACAATTTCATTTGGTAATCTTCCTCAGCTAACAGAAAGTATTTTACGGGAGCTCCATTAAAGACTTCATTTATTAAGCTTGTAAACACAAAGTTGTGCTGTTGAATTTATATTAATAAAATAATATATTTCTCGAATTATTTTGTATCTATTTTAATTCCGTACATATAACGAAGAACGGTTTATACGATACTTTGGAAGCGGCTTATGTTGATGAACGGTTATACAACTGTGGTATTTATGAATTAACGTCATAAGTGGAAGCTTAATTTCCATCTCAATATGTGACTTTGGATTGTGTTACATATTCAGCTCCTGGCTACTGCTGTTTTATTGATCTAAAACTGTATACCTCTACAATCATTTAGTACTTCATGATTGTAATTCAGGCTGAGCACAATATTTTCATGCACTCATTTTACATATTAAGTGTAACTTGTGTATTCGGCGGTTCCTTATTTAGCGCTACGGATAACTCATTGGTAACCTCTATTTTGATCAATAAAACCGATAAAATGAATATGCTAATGAAGGCTACAGATTTAAAGATTCAGATAAGAGGAAGAAACTTATAATATCTTAACCGCTCGTGTTATTTTGGTGATTGATTTTCTAATATGCAAGTTTTAACCTGTGTCAGAGGGAGTAAAACACCAGGGAAGGTTTGGACCCTCCCTGAAATTGGTCCAAATTGTTTTTTTAAGAAAGCCCAATGTAAAAGTTCCCCAAAAAATACACATTCACAAAACTCACGCATCAGCACATATAAATCAATGAAAAATTCAGAAAACAGAGAAATGTGATAAGAGAAGAGAGATGTGACCGAGAGAGATGTGATAATAGTGAACAAAAACGGATAAGTGATAATAGTTTGTAACATGATAGGGGACGAATGGTTAAATGTTTAAATAATTTATTGATAATATATATTGAGCATTATATTTTCCTAAGCGTGAAAACTGAAGATGTACTTCAAACGTCCGGAGCGTAGACGGGAGCGCTGAAAACATATAATTGTAATAAAATATGTTTTTCATGATATTATTTTGCACTTTTCTACTTTTAGTTGAGAATTTTTTTAGCTTATATTCGCCTTCTCTCTGATTTCAACAACTCTCATTTTTTACACTTCTTTCGAGCCGCTTATCACTGCTTTAGGTAGCACTATGGCCTTCAAAAAAAATTACAATTTTGTTTTTGTAAAAATGTAAATTTTAATTATATTTTGCAAAATGACTTTTTTGGGAAAAAAGGTATGCAATTTTACAATTGAAATTAACCAAATCAACTTTACTGAAAATTTAGGAATAATAATCAGTGGTTTAAAATTGCATTTAAGGTTACACCCAAATTACAAAATCGTGTATCTATAATAGTTTTTGGTTGGGATTTGCCTTTAATATTGGATTTGTTAGATCAAATGTACCCTTGTTAAATTTAATCAAAAATAGTTTTAATTATTTTGCTGAAACAAAAGTCTCATTTTCTCGAGTTACAAACCATATTTTATTGCGTATATTTACAGAAAACAGCAAAATCGTAAAAAAACTTTAAAAAGTTAGCACTTTTGCTCATTTTCCTTTATTTAAATAATTCATAAATAAATAAACTTCATAGAAATTTTAGAAAATTTAAACAACACATCACACAAAAAAACAAACACCCATATTTCGCCAAAAACATTTTCCTATACTTTTTCATAAAAAATTATAAGAAAATATTTAATCTACATAATACGTTACACCAACATAACAGATATTGGCACACATTGTCAAACACAATAAATCACAAATTTCCAAAAAATTTCTTCTCAAGGTAGTACTAGGGGTGAGTAAAACCAAACCGAAACCGAGAAACTGAACCGAATCGTATAATTTCAGTTCTGTTTGGTTTGAGTTTTTCAAAAATTTTGGTTAATTCGTTTTTTCGGTTTGAACCGAAATAATATTGGTTCAGTTCGGTTAATCTAAAAATAAATTCGGTTTAACTGAAATAACCTAAATCTAAAATATATATTTTTTTTGAATTATATTATATATATATAATGTAATATAGTAAATATAAACTAAAAACAGACTGTATGTATTTTCAATTGGTTAGAATGTATGTATCTTCATTTTTTACATATATAATATAATATGTATTCTTTTAACATTTCGAATTATTTTTTGTTTCCATTTTAAATTATTTTGATAAAATTTTCAAATATTTCGGTTTTCAGAAACCAAACCGAATTAACCGAAATAATTCAGTTCGGTTTGTGCATAAGTTTGGTTCTGTTCGATTCGATTACGAAAAAATTATCACTTCGATTTTCGTTTAATTCGGTTTGGTTCGGTTTCTGACCGAACCGACCCGACGCTGAGCCCTAGGTAGCACTATGGCCTTTAAATATAAGTATTTATTTTTTAGTAAGAAACGTAAATTTTAAAAAAAAATTGCAAAAAAAAAATTTTTTTTAGAAAAAGACGAGCTATACAATTTTACAACTGAAATTAACCAAAATTAATTTTAAAAACAAATTGAAAATAATAATAATTATGAGACTACTCTAATAAAAACCAATTTTAGAATATACAATAGAAACTGAATAATATTTTTTTAAAATTACTTTGAAATATATCAAATATGGTATGCAAATTGATCGTTGAGTGATGGAGAAAAGTACAGTGAATTCGGATTAAAAAAAACATACCCTTTAACGGGAAAAATCAATTTAAAAATGGAGGGGGAAAACTGAGATTGTCTGTAGGGTGCAAATTAGTTGGGTGTGATGTTTTAAAGGGAACCGGACATTAAATTAAATTGATCTAATGATTTAGATTAATTTCTAGTTTGTATTCTAATTTAATTTTTATTTGATCATTTGCCTAATAATCCTATTTAGTTTAAAATTACATTTAAGGTTGCACCCAATTTACAAAATCTTGTAATTGTAGCTGTATTTGGTTGGAAGTTGCATTTTGGATTTGTTAAATTAAATATAATCTTCTTGGAGATTGTTTGGTTCGGCTCATATTTCGAACCCATATCTAGTGTTTAGTTGACTATTTTAAAATTAGATATCATTTCTTATACTCATCTAGAATCAAATTTGATACATGTGGATTTAAGAGAGTAGTATGAGGTATAAATTAAATTTCATTATCTCATTTTTAATTATAAAGTTGAATACAATCTTAAAACATATATCTTAAATATCATGTTGTTTAATAAGTTATGCTTATTTTTATTTAATTCAAATTATTAATAATTTTTTTGATTTAAATATTATAAATGAACATTGAATTTTAAAATTTTAATTTTTTAATCACTTATATATATTTATTTTTGTTTGTATGTTATATAACAACTTAAATTCGACATATGCCATATATAAAAGTTTGATTCAATCAATGAATCAAAAATATTTAATTTAAAGAGATTTCATTCCATCACCGAAACAACACATGATATGGGATTGATTTCTGAACCTCATGCCGGCCCAACCTGATTCTTTATTCCAAACTCATATCGGCTTCTGAACCAAACGACCCTTAAATGTAATCAAAAACAGTTTTAATTATTTTGCATAAGCAGAAGTCGCACTTGGTTACAAACCATATTTTTATTACGAATATTTATAGAAAGCAGCAAAATTGTAAAAAAGCTTTAAAAAATTAGCACTTTTGATCATTTTCCTTCATTTAATTAATTCATAAATAAATACATTTCATAGAAATTTTAGAAAATTCAAACAACACATCTCACAAAAAAATAAACACCCATACTTCCAAAATAAATAAATTCCTCTACTTTTTCATTAAAAATAATAAGAAAATATTAAATCTACAAAATACGTTACACCAACATAACACATATTGACACATATTGTCAAACACAATAAATCACAAAGTTCCAAAAAAAATCATCTCTGGAACCCACGAGTTCACACCAAAAAATAAATTTCTATCTACCACCATCAAAATTAAAAAAAAAAACTCCAAAAAATAAAATAAATCACAAATTATATTACAACCTCGTACCCCCTTGTTTGATAAGAGACAAACTTGCAATTCTCGCCACCTTCTACAGTTCTACTCCTTCTTCTTCCGACAACGACTACTACATCTTCGCGATTTCCGAGGTAACATTCTTTTTACCCCCAATCTCAGTTTTACTTTGTGTAAATATTTGTTTTTAACTTCATTTTTTATGTAAGTCATTTCAATTCTAGTGTTCGTTTTATAGTTCATGTGATTTTACGTAGTTTTTGAATTTTAATTACACGATGTTGATTAGGGTTTTGAATTTATGATTATTTAGATTATTTTACTGTAGTTACGTTGATATGATTTTTTTAATTGTAGCATTCGTTTTATAGTTGGTGCAATTTTAAGTGATTTTTTTTAATTTTGATTGAATGGATTGAATTTGTGAGTATTTGTTGTGTGTTGTTGTTTCAACTCCATGTTAATGTAATTCCTGTTGAATTCGTGTAATTTACGTGATTATTGGTTCTTGATTGTTTTTAAGTAAATAATGTGGATTGAGGTTTTGAATTTGTGATTGTTTGTAGTGTGTAATTATTTTTAACTCCATGTTAATGTAATTCATATCAATTTAAGCTTTGGTTTCGTATAATTTAGGTAGTTATTGATTTTTAACCATTTTTAAGTGAATGATGTGGATTAAGGTTTTGAAGTTGCGATTGTTTACGGTATGTAATTATTTTAACTCCATGTTGATGTCATTGATTTCGATTCAAGCCTTTGTTGCATGTAATTTATGTAATTGTTGATTTTTAAGCATTTTTAAGTGAATGATGTGAATTAAGGTTTTGAATTTGTGATTGTTTACGGTATGTAATTATTTTAACTCCACATTGATGTCATTCTTTTTTATTCAAGCCTTTGTTGCATGTAATTATTTATGTGATTGTTGATTTTTAAGCCATTTTTGGTTAAATGATGTAAATTTGGGTTTGAATTTGTGATATAATTGGTTTATGATTACAGATATGGAGCCAACGGAAGATTGGGGAAACAAATCATGGACGGTGGATTGTGCGTGTGGAGTGAATTTCGATGATGGAGAGGAAATGGTGAATTGTGATGAGTGTGGAGTGTGGGTGCACACGAGGTGTTCGAGGTACGTAAAGAGCGAAAAAGTGTTTACGTGTGAGAAATGTAGGAGGAAGAGTAAGAGGGGTGAGAATATTGAGGATGAGGTTGCTGATAGTTTGCTTGGAATGGCGAATAAGAGTGGGGAGAATGTGGGGTCTAACAGGACGACTTGGACAGGGAGGGTTCCGAGGGAGGAGAGGGCGCATGTGCAAGGAGTGGTTGGTGGGGAAAGCGCGGGAACGGGGATTTTTGGGTCGGCGTTGTGGAGGGCGAGCGGGTATGTACATAAGAAGTTTGGTTTTCAGTATAAGGAGTTTGATTGGAATGACGGGAATGAGACTGGTGGTAATGAGGGTGGTGGAAATGAGCTTGGTAGTGAGGGTAGTAATGGGGGAGCGTTGTCTTTGTTGAATAATTATAAAGCGGGGGGTGTTGGTGGTAGTGTAAGTTTTGGTGCGGGGAAGAGAACAAGAGATGAAGAAAGTAATAAAAAGAAAAGGGAGGAAGGCGAGGAAGTTAATGACAATACAACTACCACTTCTAAGTTGATGCATAGAAGTAAGACAGTTGACCATTTAGATTATCAACCATCATCGAAGGTCAACCTCACACTACAGGAGGATCAGTCAAGCACTCTAAACACTCCTGAAACAATAAGTGATGAAGAGGTCTGAGTCAAGCTGGCGTTTTGTTGTCATGTTTTCTTGAAGTTCCTCTGCTAATGTTTTGCTAATTTCTGTTTCATCTTTTGCAGCTTGCATTATTATTGCATCAGGAGCTTAACAGATCTGCAAGAGTCTCGCGGGTGCCACGCATGCGGCATGCTGGTAGTCTACCCCAGTTAGCTTCTCCGACTGGTGCAAGCATGCTCATGAAGCAGTCACCATCTAATTCTGTGGGAAAACACCGTGGTTCGGTAAGTTGCACATGTCACTTTTAATTTCATTTATACTAGTGATTTCTCAATTAAATTAATCGTTGTGCTTAAACAATACAAATATTCATTTCGCCCTTGGTAAGGCCCGTCCTTGTTAAGTTAGTTGTGTACTAATTTTTTTCCTTTTATATCCTTGTTGATTTAAATATAACGTGATAAGTACTGTTAGGGTGTTAAGTAACCATCTATAATTAAAATTCTAAGGTGTTAGGAGGCGTCCTCAATTGGGTTATATAATTGTAATATCTTGCATGACATGTCTTAGATATATAACTCTAAAATCACTTTGTTTTTAAGAATCAAACATTAAAGCGCATAATGAGTATGCGTTTCCATAAACGTGATAAAAAACAAAGTACTGTTTTAGTTATGTTTCCATAACTAAAACTAGGTATTGTTGACATTATAAATGTTTATCTCATCCTTCCAATTGGTTGATATTAAACGCTTACGTGTCATTCTTTATTGATGTTTTTATCAATGTTTATGTCTGGCCTTTTATGGCAAATTTTGAGAAATAGTGCACCCAATATCATAAAAGGAAAAATATGGCCCTTTATGGCATAGAAAAACGAGTCTTAGACATGTCTTCTTCTAAACGCAAAGTCGTGCAACGTTTCTTATATTTATAACTCTGAAGTCACTTTTTTTTTAAGAAACAAACTTTAATGCGCATCATAAGTATGCGTTTCCAAAAACGTGATACATAGTGGCGTGTTTGGAAGACGTCACATGCAGTAGCAGTTTTACTAAATTGTAATGGATACCTGTACATGTGTTTCGGAATGGTTCCACACAACTGGTAATGTGTGGAGTCGACTCTGTGATCTTCACTTGAATGCACTACAAATGAACCACTGAACCAGATATATGCTTTGGCAAGATGTGAAACACACAATATTATAATGTGTCACATGTGGCATTAAGGGCCTTTCTATCCAGTTTATACTTTTTGGGCAATTTTCCTTAGATATCTATTAAGTTTCATCCTCTAATGATGTCATTTCTCATTTTAATATTACTTGCACGGTTAATTTTCATATCTAATGAAGGTGAAGTGAAGCCTGAGGAGATTATATAAAAATAACCATGTTAAGGTGATGTCTTACATTGCCGAGGGTATAGCTTTGTACTTATTTAGCCTAGTGGTATCCATCTTCCCTTGGTAACAAGAGGGCGAGAGATTGACCTTGTGTAGACAGCATTTATGACAAGCTGACAGTGTGAGTATTAAATTTTCTGTAAATGACCCATAATCGAAAAAAGCTATAGTGGAAAAGGATGAGTAAAAACAGTTTAAAATTTTCAATTGTTCTTTTTTTTATTTTATAAATGATAATGGCTGCTCGACTTAGCTTAATGGTAGTATCTGTTGTTGCTTTTAACAATAAAGCTGGTTTCCAAAAGAAAAGGAAAAAGTGTAGCAACAGAGGGAACTCAAAATTCTCAAGACCTCCAGGATGAATCTAAGAGTATGAAGAGATCACTACTGCTGCCAGTTCAGAGGACCAATGACTCGGCTCGCACAGAAAATTCTGTTACCATGAGGGAAGTGCACAATGGGTCAGCACCAGCCATACAATCTGCTAACAAGAGTAATCCTCCTGCAACTAGCAAACAGCATGTGTCTTCCAGATGTAAATCGACTCAAACTGCCTCTGATGATGACTCTGGCACTGAAAACCGTGTGACCTACCGCACCTTACCAGGTTATTGCTTTAAGTTCTAGATTCTTCACATGTTTGAGAAAGATATAGCAACGTACAGAATAAGAAAAAGAAGTACTGTAAAAGGAAACCACTAGATAAATATAAAAATAGATCTGGTCTATGATATTCTCTTCTTCATTTCCTCATGCATGAATCCTTGTCTATAGGATTGCTCTCAGAGATTGTAACCAAGCCCATGACTTATAAGGAGCTTTGCGATGCTGTTTTACCGGTATGTGTGAAATGTCTTTGTTCACGTTAAACGTGAAAAAGATACAGTCTCACAACTTTCTGATTCTCTGTGCAGCACTGGCCTCACTTGAGGAAGAAGAACGGTGATCGTTATGCCTATTCCAGCCACTCACAGGCGGTCCTTGACTGTCTGAGGAGCAGAAAAGCTTGGGCCCGCCTTGTTGATCGAGGTCCCAAGGTATGCCATTGTAATCATTAGCAACTATTTCTAGTTCTGCTTTCTAGTTCTGCTTAAATCAGCAGGAACACTGTTTGATGTTTCACTCTTGTTTAATTATCGATCAATGATTACAAACGAGTCATGGCCCGTATAAGAGATGGAAGAAGTGCTATTTATTAATATTACTTTGTTCACTAAAGGTTATAGAATCATACGTTTTTATGTATACTCATTCACCATGCCCCTTGTTTTTAGATGTCTTTTTTATCTCAATTGTTATTAAGTATGTTAAATTGATTTTTAATTATTGCACTAGTCAAATGTTGGAAGGAAGCCCCGCCGGTCCGATGCTGAGGGTCTTAGTATTGTGGAATCATTCATTGGCCACATACCCAAGGGTAAGAGGCAGATGAGGAAGCGGCGCAGAGAGTTAGCGCTGCAAGAAGGAGATCTCAAGAGTGTGAACGGTGATGATGTCAGCAGTGGTGAAGATAGCTTGAGTTCTAGTTCCAGTAGTGGGGAGATGGGCTTGTCCAGTGGCGATGGTGGAACAGGTTCGAATGGGGGGCCATCTGGAGTTTATGCTTCAGAGTAGTTTCGTAAGTGTTGTAGTTTTTTTTTATGATCTTCATGCCGGAAAACTCCAACATTGTTCGAATTTTACCAAGTGCAGACTTTTCTAGAACTTGGAAGGTGTTCTGTGTCATACTGTAGTTTTTATGAGGAGTTTAGAATTTTACCATGGATATATGTTGCTTCTGTTTTTGATCATGTTTTATGACATCCCCTGTGAAGCTAAAATTTATGGTTTCGCCCTTGGAAACAATACACGGTAGCCAGCGGCGGATTATATTTAAGTGACCATGTTACTTTTAGTGGTCTAAATTCAATTCTTTTTTGATCATTTTCACTAGAAACCTCATATAGTATAGAAATCAAGACAACACACTCTAGATTTTTTTTGATACTGAAAATTAATATTTCAACCAATTATTCTCCAATTTATCGATAATCATATAATTATAAATAAAACCAAATATGACTCAAATTATGAAAAAATTATTAATATTATAGAAAACCTAAATTTTTTAGTGGGGCACTATAAAAAATATATATTTATACTTTTAAAAAAAATGCTAATTTTTGGTTATCAGGGGCAGGGGCACGTGTCCCTGCTGACCCTATATGAATCTGGCCCTGACAGTAGCAATTGACAAAGTAACTCTACAGTGTATGGTACTATTGGTTGAACAATTGTGTTCTCAACTTTGTTCATATCTGTATATCAAGTAATCTAGGTAGTAAAAGTTCATTACGCAGAAAAGAAACTACAGAGTGCATACTACTTGAAGAGCAACGCCAGTGTAAAAGGTACATGGGGTTTTCTTTAACATTGATAGGGTGTACTAGAAGATTAAGGAGTCTGTTTCATTAACAGATACAGATATACCAACGACAATGATACGTCGATACTCAACTCGGTCACAAGAACTAGCTATGAGAATAGACAAAACCATATAAGCAAGAAGATCATCAGAAATATTTGATCTTGTTCTCATCTTTACATATGCCACTTGAGATCTTGAAAAAAGAACATGGCTATTATGAAAGTCTACTGATAGAAGATATTATGAAAGAAGTCTGATCGTTTTCCATCATTCTAGTTGTTCACAGTTCTGCCAACACTTCCATTTTGAGATCTTGTAAGCTGTTTCTGAATAATTCACTTGATAAATTTGAATAAGTGATGCACTTCCACAATTGACGCGAGAAGTTCCATATTGAGATCTTGTAAGCTTTTTCTGAACATATTATCCACTTGATAATTCTGAATAAGCGGCGCACTTTCACAATTGACACACATAATCGCCACTTGTTTCTATGTCTTCAACATCTGCATCATCCATATAATCAAAGTCCATACTACCTCCAAGTGAAAATTTCCCACCTTTAGTTGCCTCAGAAGGCACAGTCCTTGCTTCCTGTAGTATCGCTAATACATCTTCAATGCTTTGGGATGGGAAGTTTACATCATTGCATTGATAGCTTCCTCCTTCCATTAGCTCCATAGGCAAGTTCTTCAGGAACCAAGGATGTCTTTTAATTTCAGAAATCGTTATCCTCTGTAAATCAAAGAAGAAAAGAAAATTATGAATTATGACAGAGAAAATTGTATGATATTAATTCAGGGCAGAAATTATTAGCTTTTCAGGGTTTGTGATGAAAATCTTCGACAATAGATGCCTCCATTCCATGGAAATCTGAATGCAGTTTGGTATCAAGAATGGGGCTTTCAGTATTCTCTGTCAAAAGCCAATTGTACATACGTTTATGAAGGCGTATAGCTCCGAAAAGTCATTTGGATCATTCGGATCCGAAAAGGGATAAGTCCCAACAAGCATCACATATAGAGTTACTCCGCAAGACCAAACATCTGAAATCTATTATCTCGATAATTAGATAGAACATATGGCTATTAGCAAAATTTAGTACATCACCTAGGAAATCAACAGGAATTAACTTATCACCTTTCCGTCGTACGCTTTTCTGCTTAGAACCTCTGGTGCAACATAAGCTGGTGTTCCCACGGTAGATTTTGGTTGAGAATGAAAAACTGATGACTGGCAGTACGCAAATCCACCCAAATAAAAGAGAGGAGGGAAGTGGATTTAGCAGACAGAACATTTTTGTAATGGTATATATCCCAGAGTAATCTGTAAAATTATTACCTTGGAGTACCCAAAATCACATATTTTGACACGTGGCGCTAGACTTCCATCTAACAGTGTATTTTCGAGCTTCAGATCTCTATGGCAGATATGCTGTACAATATCATAGATCGCTAAAAACTAAAACTGTGAAATTCAGAGCTGATACCAAAAACAAAGCACAGACACATACCATTGAATGACAATAGCTAACTCCTGATATTAGTTGTTGGAAGAAAAACCTTGCTTGGTTCCAAATATAACAGGAACCTAAGAAAGTGGGTGAGGCACTTGAAGATCCAGATTGGGTTATTGCTATGCAAGAAGAACTCAATCAGTTTGAGAGGCAGAATGTATGGAAGTTGGTACCCGACCAAAGGGTGAGTCAGTAACGGGCACTAAGTGGGTATTCAAAAAAAAGTTAGATGAAGATGGAATTGTAACGAGAAACAAGGCCAGACTGGTAGATAAAGGTTACTCTCAAGAAGAGGGTATAGATTATGATGAAACCTATGCACCGGTAGCTAGACTTGTGGCAATCAGGGTGTTTTTGGCATTCGCAGCATATTCAGATTTCAAGGTTTATCAAATGGATGTGAAGAGTGCATTCCTAAATGGGGAGCTTGAAGAGGAAGTGTATGTGGAACAACCTCCAGGTTTTGAAAATCTAAATCTGGCTAACTTTGTATATTTTCTATTCAAAGCCCTCTTTGGTCTTAAGCAAGCTCCAAGGACATGGTATGATACTCACCAAGAGTTTTTACTTGAAAATGGTTTTACTAGAGGTGTTATTGATAAAACTCTATTTCATAAAATGCATAAATTTGATATGATATTAGTTCAAGTATATGTTGATGACATTATATTTTTTTCTACTAATGATCATCTTTGTAAGAGATTTTTTAAGCTAATGCAGAGTAAGTATGAAATGAGTATGATGGGAGAGTTGAACTACTTTCTTGGATTACAAGTGAGTCAATGGAAAGATGATGTATTCATCTGTCAATCCAAGTACATAAAAGAGCTTCTCAAGAAGTATAATATGGAAGATTCAACTCCGGAAAAGACTCCAATGTCAACAGCCTCTAAGCTTGATCAGGACAAAACTGGTAAGAAAGTTGACATCAGAAGCTACAGAGGTATGATAGGCTCATTACTTTATCTTACAACAAGTAAACCGGATATTATGTTTGCAATATGGTTATGTACTAAATTTCAAGCTGACTCTAAGGAATCTCATCTTATAGCTGTTAAGAGGATATATAGGTAACTTAAGGGGACTCCAAATCTTGGAATTTGGTACCCTAAAGGTATAGGTTTTAGCCTAGTTGGCTATACAAATTCACATTTTGCAGGTTGTAAGATTGACCGGAAAAGTAATTCAGGAAGCTGTTAGTTTCTTGGAAGAAGTCTGGTATCATGGTATAGCAAGAAGCAGTACTCAGTATCCACATCAACTGCTGAAGCTGAATACATAGCTGCTGGAAGCTATTGTGCTCAAATCTTATGGATGAGGAACCAACTCTGGGATTATCGTATGTTGATGTCAAAGATTCCAATATTTTGTGATAATAAAAGTGTCATAGCAATCTCAAACAACCCAGTTCAGCACTCAAGAACAAAGCATATTCATATCAAGTATCACTTTATAGAGAGCATGTCACCAATGGCACTGTGGAATTACATTTTGTACCACAGAGGATCAAATTGCAGACATCTTCACAAAACCACGTGATGAAAACATTTTCTCTAAGTTGTTTAGTGAACTTAGGATGTTAAATTTTTCTAATTAATAAATTAGAAGTCAATAACTACAATTTACATTAAATAAATTCACTTGTTATTCAATGCCAATATGATAAGGACATGTGAATTTATGTGTCATTATTTATGTCTTGTAGTTCAAATATTTGTGTGTTTGTACCTAATTGATAAATATTTTAGCACACTTATATTGATAAATTATTTGAAAATAAATTAATCATAATTGGTTAAGTTATGAGTAAAGTTTAGTAGCATAATTTTGATTTAATAATTTGAGACTTTATCAATTCAATGATAAAAGTTTCAATTTTAATAATCAAAGTTGTTATTTGTTAATTTTAGTGGACTTTAAATTATTTAATATTTAAAGAGGTTCATTAAAGTTAATTAGTAATTAGCAGCATAATTTATTTCGTAAAAATATAATTTTATCAAGTTTAATGATAATAGTTGTATTATTATAAATAAAATTGTGAAGTACAGAAATTTTTCTAAGTACAGAGTTACTTGCGACCACAGTGCACTATAGGTCGCAAGTAAGTAATTAAACTATTTTTGGTCTTGTTACAGGGGATCCTAGTCGCAAGTAACTACTTAGATTTGAGTTAGTTGCGACAAAGCGGTTCCCTGTAGTAGCTAAGTAAGACTAAAAAAACTGTATCAGAGTTACTTGCGACCTTAACATCATTGTGGTCGCAAGTAACTACATTATTTTTCCAAGTTATTGCTTAGGTTACTTGCGACCCCTGTGAACTATAGGTCGCAAGTAACTGTCTTATTTTTTTTCTTCTGTGTTACTGCTGTGTATTTATGTGATCTCTCAGTTCATATATTTTTTATATATACATATATACACACAGTCGCAAGTAAGGACGATAAAAGAGAGAATAATTTTCAATCGATTCAAACAGTACCCAAATTCTGCTAAAATCTCTAAAAATTACAGATTTGTGAAGCCCATGACCTACTCTATCATTTGACTGTAAAATCACACATTTTCACTGGTTAATTTGATAGATCTTAAACTGTGATTTCTAAGGAATAAGGCTCTGTTTGGTTTGTACTTCATTGATTATTCTTCTTTTTTTCTCTAGTGTTCTATTATTGCATATTTGCTCCGCATAAATTTATGTATTTTGCATATTAGTCTCGTGTTATTATTTCAAGTGCACGATAAATTTGTTTGACGGTCAAAATGTTATTCTCATTTTTAATTAAAATGTCGTATAATATTACGATACCTAAAATAAATTATGTCTTGGTTATAAATCGCAATCCAGCTCACATAGGCTATTTTGAAAATTAGATTCGCTTTTTAAAAGAGCACTCGATTGTGCATTATGCTTTAACTACTAATGTCTAATTAAATGTTGAGCTCCTCAGAAACATTCACACCTCAGCTATAGACACATTAGATGACGATCAACTAAGCTTCATGTTCCCCATTAATGATGAGATAATTGAAATCATTGAGGATGATTTCAATGAACATCTTCATTTTCCTCGGGATGATTTCGATGATTTACCAAGGGACTGGGAAGTATTTAGCTTCTTCAAGGCCATAAGAAGCACCATGCCTAATGACAAGTATCCAAAGCACTTCAACAAAAGTCATCTACCCAAACCTTGGAACTTATTCTTCATCATGCTGTTCTTCTGTCTGTCTCCCAAGACTGGTGGATTTCATGGACTAACACATTTCATGAGACTAGTTGGAGTGGCTATTGCTCATAATCTTCGAATCAACTTTGGACGTCTAATAATGCGAAAGATATTGGAGAACCAAGATCAAAAACAAGATTACATCTTATATGTTAGGTTCCTCCAGATTGTTTTCAATGGTAAGCTCACAGAAGCTCAGAAGGCCTTGGTTCGCACAGACAATATGGAAAATTCTTAAGTCGTGTCCTCAAAAATGGTGGGTAAACGGGTTAGACAAACTCCTTTTTCCAAAAACAACCCCATTCATGTGACGGACTTCATGCAAAAATACTTTGACTTCATTGCTCAAGAACCTGTCTATGAGACTAAAGATGATCACGAACCTGATGCTGAAAATGAGGATAATCAAGAGGCAGAGGCTGAATATGAAGCAAATCTTTAGCCTAATCCTAACGCTCAACTAATGGATGTTGACCAAGAATTTGTAATTGTTGAACAGCCAGAAGAGGTTTCTCAACCTGAAGCTGCTGAACATCAAGAAGAAACTGAGCCAAATCAACTAGAGAAAAATGTTTAAAGGCTAGAATTCACAGGTATGAATGAATCTTCTATGAGTACTACTTTTGATGACTTGATTGACACTGGTTCACGTAATCTTGGTTACTTTCACACACAACTTGCCCGAGAGCAATTGCAAAACAGGATGCAGTGATTTGTATTCCCAAAAATTTATAACCGCCCTCTAGAGACCATAAATACATCTCAAACTCTCTTAGCCCAATCCCTGGCGTATAAGGATTCTTTGTGTATAGAGGGAGAAACTGCACACGATACAAAATATAAGGAAGGTACTTTGAGTGAACCTACAACTCTGTCTCCAACGAAGTAAAACAGTATCCCAACTAAGACAAGTATAACCTCCCATGTATCTTTCAAAAAGGATACAATGGCTGAAAAGGCACATAAATAGTTACCGGATCCATCTTCTCAACAAGGTGTGTCTATTGAAATTCGCCCGTTAGCCACGACATCCTGTAATGATTGAAGCACACTCTCAAATCTTCAAGCTCTTAAAGTTTTACATGAGTCAATTAGAAGAGCGTTATTTGGTGAGGATGTATTGACGAAAACAGGGAATTCAACCATATTATGGTTAGAATATTATGTTCGAGGTCCTTCAATGGATCAACTGCCTTCACAGGTGTTAGGAGAGAGTGTTGTAATCGCTGCCACATCCAGCACAACACTTACCTCCCCAGGACTAAAAACCCTGGATACATCTGTGGATAGGGGATCCGACATTAGTGCGGATCGGAAACCCATTGGCGATGAACCATATTCAACTGGTGAGCATACGGGGAAAGTGTCTTCACCGACACTGGAGGAAGCTGAGGAACAGATGCCAAATATGACAGCCTCAGTGATCCTCCCAGAAATTTAAACTCTTGACCAGTCGTCTCATGATGATATGCAACTTGTCTTGAACAAGGGTCGGGAATCGCGAACTCCCATTGCACCACTGTTGACCTCCTTAAGGATGGCTCTTGTGCTTTCTGCATGTACATCTTCTGGATCTCGGAGCTATGAGCGGAGTGTATCCGTGAGGGTGAGTGAAACACAAACCCCTAAATCGAGTGATAGAGTATTGAGTGATACACTGCGAGAAGCCTGTGAGACACCTACCTGCCAAACTACACCTATAGACATGTCACAATATGTAACGAAATCTTACCTTTAAAATCAGTTAGCATTTAAAGATAGCTATCTCAAAGAACAAATGGCTCTCAAGGATCAATATCCTAAAGATGAACTGTCTATCAAGGATCACCAGATTGCACATCTTTCCGAACAACTTGACCTTCGACAAGCATCATTTTCTAGTTTATGGGAATTCCTGGAGCAATCTCTCTCTCACTCAGGAAAGGGAAAAGCAATTGCCAATATTGAGCCAAAGATCTCAGTTAGCAAGCAAGCGCCAATCCCTATCTCCTCTGAAATAGATTTTTCCAGTACTGGGTCGAAGACCTCAGTCAGTAAGCAAGTGTTTGTTTCAAAATCACCTAATCAAGAGATCCCTGTCTTGATCTTGCCTGCTTAATCAACCCCATCTCTGAAGGATAACACAACTGAGGTGTAGAAATGGGTGGAGCAAGAAAAAGTAGTTGCAGCTGTGAACTTAATTCAAGATGCTTTTCAAGCAGCTGATTCTGGATAGGATAAGTTTGGAGATGAGCTTCAAGAAGAAAAGGAAGAAGAAGAGGAGAGGATTGATGGAAAGGTGTTATTAAAGTTAAGACATACTGCTGAGAAGAGTTCTACAACTCAGGGGGAGCAATCAACATCAAAACAAGATCATTTGAGCAAAGTCATTACAACTCAGAGGAATCTTCTATCGGAAATATATGCTCCAAATCCCCTATTCTCAGAGTATGAACTGGAGAAAGGAGAGATAGACGAGAGTGATGTTCCTAAGGGGTATGAACCTAAATTTGAAAAAGTGGTCACGGAAGAGAGAAAGATTATCTCTGAGGACTAGGAATATGAAGATGAAGATGCCTTCTCGGATGACCGTTTGTTCAATGGATTACAGGATAAATTCAACTGATCAAATGAAGAAATTCAAGGAGAGATTGAAAGATCAAGAGCTAGAGTGCAAAGAGTCATACAGAAAAGGGAAGCAAGGGAAGCAAAAGAATCATATCTTCGGGCAAACGGGAGAGAAAAGGAATGGGATGAGATAAAAGGAAAATGGACAAATCTGAAAACTATCATAAGTTAGACCCTGACAACCGGAATCTTCTAAACACTATGGAGAAGTACATAGAGGATTATCCCAATATTCATGATTTCTATGATCAGTTCAATAGGATAATCACTGGTACCACTGTGAATATTCTAAAGAATGGATGGAAAATCACTATCGATCACAGAGATGGACTTCAAATAAAGATCTTTACTAGTGTATTGAAGAAGCTAAATATTGTGGAACTGTTTGTCTTAGCATCAAAAAATCCCTTGCAGATGGCAGAATTCAGAACATCACCATGTCTGTGAAGGGTTTTTAGCACATAAACGCAACGAAAATGTAAATTTAAATCTTAAAAAACCGAAACCCTCCGCAGGATCCATGCGAAAAATAATATTTAATTCATAGTTCATATGTTTACCTTAAGAAGCTTTACGTTAATGGAAAGATGGAGGTCTTTAATAGCGATCCAAGAACGACGAGCGGAGATCCCTAGCAGCTGCTCCTCAAGTGTGAAGCACTCCACCGGTATCCACCAAGAAAACGATTTAATGAAGGAGGAGGAGGTGGAGAGAATTAGGCTTTTGTAAATCTTTGGGTTGAGGCAACAATAGGGTTTATAATAGTATATTTATAGGCAAAATTTTCAGCTGAAAATTTTTCCATAAAATATTATTATTGTTAACCCTTTATTATTCTCATTAATAATTAAAACACCTTTTAATTATTAATCCTTTTTCTAAACACTTTAGAAATAATTCTCTCTTTTGATTTAATTTCCAAAAATTAAATTCTTAATTAATAATATTAAGAACCTTTTCTTAATAATTCATAATCAATTAAATCTCATTTAATCAATTATTAAATTTGCTAATTAATTATTTATTTCATAAATAAATAATTATCAGCCATTATTAATTAATTCCTCCACCATTAAATCATTCTCTTTTATGGTGTGACCCTGTAGGTTCAATATTAAGCCGGTAGTACAAATAAATAATAATAAAACTATTTTATCATTATTTATATAAATTCTCTAATTCATTAAATATGATTAATTAATTAATCATATTTATTCTACATCGTGAGGTATACTTCTCAGCATATCGCGACTATCCGGATAATCCGAATTCACTGCTTAGAATACCAAGAACTTATTCAGTGAGTAGTTACCGTACAATTAATTCCTTCTACCCTGCAATGTCACGATTAAATATAAGACATGGAACTTGTATCAAGCCTATCTTATTTAATCACTTGCTTTCCCATTCACTATGCTCAGTTCTATTTAATGTAAATTAGAAACTCCTTTCTAATTTCATTCACTTCGGCCAGAGATTCCTGAACTAGCATAAGTGGATCAGCATTAAACATTCTCTTCCTTCACTGGAAGGGGTAGATCCTTTATTAATCATACACTATCTTCGTGTACAAATTCCTATACCCAGTAGAGCCCTTATAATTATCCATTGAGACTAAGAACTAATACACAAGATGACTATGATGACCTCCAGTCTAAGGATACTTGTACAACTATCACTATGTGAACAACTGCTGACACATGAGTGAACTCCATCAGTTGTTCAGCTGTGTGAGTCATGTTCAAGGAACTTATTCTATAATAAGCACCTACATACTAGCTATAGTGTCACCACACAAATGTCTATGAGAACAGACATCCTTCATAATGAAGCAAGCATAGTATGTACCGATCTTTGCAGATTAAAAATTACCAGTTAGTAATCCTACGACCAGGAATTATTTAAGTTTAGAGTTATCATCTTTTAGGTCTCATTATTATGATCTCATCATAATCCATAAAAATCTTTACTCTAAACTATGGTATATCTTATTTAAACACTTAAATAGATAAAGCTCGCAATAAAACCAAAACAAGTCTTTTATTAATATCAATGAAATCAAAACAGATTACATAAAAGTTATTCCTAAATCCTCATACATGATTGGACTTAGGACATATTTATTTCAGACATGTCACAATATGTAACCAAATCTTACCTTGAAAAGCAGTTAGCATTTAAAGATAGCTATCTCAAAGAACAACTTGCTCTCAAGGATCAATATCTCAAAGATGAACTGTCTATCAGGGATCACCAGATTACACATCTTTCCGAACAACTTGACCTTTGACAAGCATCATTTGCTAGTTTACGGGAATTCGTGGAGCAATCGCTCTCACTCAGGAAAGGGAAAAGCAATTGCCAATATTGAGCCAAAGATCTCAGTTAGCAAGAAAGCACCAATCCCTGTCTCCTCTGGGATAGATTTTGCCAGTACTGGGCCAAAGACCTTAGTCAGTAAGCAAGTGTCTGTTTCAAAATCACCTACTCAAGAGATCCCTGTCTTGATCTTGCCTGCTCAATCAACCCCAGCTCTGAAGGATAACACAAATGAGGGGGAGAAATGGGTGGAGCAAGAAAAAGTAGTTGTTGTTGTGGAGCAAGAAAAAGTAGTAATTTTTCACGTCCATTTGCCAGATCTCATAGTCGTAGTAAGCAGCAATCGCAAGCAAAATCCGAATAGATTTTAACAGGGCTACAGGCAAAAAAAATTCATCAAAGTCAATCCCTTGCCTTTGTCTGAATCCTTTTGCCACGAGCCTGGCCTTATAGGTCTCCACCTGCCCATCTGCTCCAATCTTTCTTTTATATACACACTTGCACCCAATAGGCTTAACACCTTCACGCGCCTCAACCAGAGTCCATACTTGGTTGGTATACATAGATTCCATTTCGGATTTCATGGCACTATGCCATTTCTCTAAGTCAACACTACTCATAGCCTCATTATAGGTCACAGGGTCGTCATTATCAATGATTGACAACTTATTGTCATTCTCAATGACAAGGCCATAATACCTCTCAGGTTGGCGAGACACTCTCCCTGACCTACGGATGGGCTGTTCCAAAGAAGGTTTGTTCAGTCTGAACAGTGTTTCCACTTGATCCGTAGTAGTTTGTGCTTCTTGAACTTCATCAAGTTCAATTATGCTCCCACTGTTTTCTTCAAGGATAAACTGTTTTTCCAAGAAGGTAGCATGTCTGGAGACAAACACCCTATGATCGGTGTAAAAGTAATACCCTAAAGTCTCTTTAGGATATCCCATAAAATTACATTTTACAGATCGAGATTCCAGCTTATTTGGGTCAACTTTCTTGACATAAGCTGGACATCCCCAAATCTTAACGTGTTTAAGACTCAGTTTCCTTTCTTTCCATATCTCGTATGGTGTTTGAGGAACATATTTGGAAGGCACCTTATTCAATAAATATGCTGAGGTTTCCAATGCATAACCCCATAGGAATACTGGAAGATTCGCATAGCTCATCATGAACCGAACCATGTCTAACAAAGTTCGATTTCTCCTTTCAGATACCCCATTTAACTGTGGAGTATATGGAGGAGTCCACTGGGAGACTATACCATTTTCTTTGAGATAATCTAGAAACTCTCCATTCAAGTATTCACCACCTCGATCTGATCGAAGAGTTATAATACTGTGTTTGGTTTGTTTCTCCACTTCATGTTTATATTCTTTGAACTTTTCAAAGGCTTCAGACTTGTGTTTCATCAAATACACATATCCGAATCTAGATCTATCATCTATGAAAGTAATGAAGTACGAAAATCCACCCATGGCTTGCGTAGACATTGGTCCACATACATCTGTGTGTACCAATCCTAGTAAATCTGCAGCCCTCTCTCCATGTCCACTAAATGGAGAGTTGGTCATTTTACCCAATAGACAAGACTCGCATGTAGGATATGATTCAAAATCAAAGGGGTCAAGTAACCCTTCCTTATGCAATGTCCGCAGTCTATTTTCACTAATATGACCTAGCCTACAGTGCCATAAATAGGTCAGATTTTCATCATCTCGTTTTCTTTTATTAGTTTATTCAATCTGAAGTAAATCATGCTCTACGTCACATACATACTGACCATTATTTATAATACCACGTCCATAAAGAATATTATCTCTAAGGATAGAACATTCATTATTCTTAATAATAAATGAAAAACCATCCAAATCCAACATACGGATAGAAACAATATTCCTCACAATAGAGGGAACGTAATAACAATTATTCAGAATAATAGTCTTGCCCGTAGGCATATGTAAACTAAATGATCCTACAAATATGGTCGCAACCCTTGCTCCATTGCCCATACGTAGAATCACCTCATCCTTTTCAAGAGTCCTACTTCCCTTTAGTCCTTGCAACGAATTGCAAATATGAGAACCACAGGCGGTATCTAATACCCAAGTAAAAATTTGACCTAGTGACATATTAACTTCGATCATGAACATGCCTGAATCAGAAGCGGTAGTCTTACTACCCTTCTTCTTCTTCAATTCTGCAAGGTAAACCTTGCAGTTCCTCTTCCAGTGCCCCAACTTGTTACAGTGAAAACAAACAGCTAAATTAGGACCAGTCAACTTGTGAGCATCTAGTATGCTCCGGAGTGAGTGCAGAAGACATGACGAATATATTAAATCTATAAATGATAAACACATAACAACACTTAGCAAATATTCAATTTCATTTCAAAACACTATATGAATCGGGTCTTTATTCATAAGTGTCTCCCACTAGTTTATCTAATTTTTTTCAACCCCTAAGTGAAAATTAAGCATTCATAATGCTAGTGGGAATAGGGATCCTACATTCCATCACACAACCTCGGTTGTGGCACGAAACGTCATGTGATGTTCAATAGGCAGACAACTCTTGTCAATTACATCTTATGTTATTCCCTAATATAAGTTTAGTCTCTTGAATAATTGAGTCACGGCTGTGGCACGACAAACTCAATATTCTAAGTCAAGTTTAACCCAACATTTCGTACAATTGAATCAGTCTCTAACGGCCCACGGCTGTAGCACGTACCGTCCTTTAGATTCTAATTCAATGTACACATCTCTATGTAATAGACAAGTATTTCTTATTTCAAAATCAAAGCCCCCGGCTGTAGCACGAAATGACAATGATTTAAAAATAAGAACCACTTTCTACCATGTTGGAAGGCTATGATCGACACAAGCCCGTTGTGTCATTGGCCAATTACTACTTGATATTATTTAATTTTAGAGGGATTATATTACGTTACAATCATAATCATATTATAAAGAGATTCTTCCTTTTAAATTAAATATTTCAAATCAATAATCGATAATCAGATGATTCCTAGATCGGGTGGAGCGTTGTCAAGAGGCGTCACTTAATAACCCTTTCTTACAGATAGAAATCTGTTGGTGACAGAATCATCCTTTCTCTCAATATTGAAAATTCATATTCAATTACGTGTTTCATAAATACAAGAATCTCATTATCGTATTCATAATATTTATTGTTAAGGCAAGAAACGATTCCTATTCTAGATTTTCTAGAGCACGCCTTATATTGATTTAAGTTCACCTAAATCTATCATCGCATGGTAAACATAGGCATATATCTCATATATAAAATTAAATAAACAAGTAAATGTAAAGTGCAATAAAGTAAATGTGTTTGGTTATGGCCCCATCCTATGTGATCTTTATCAAGCTCATGAAAAAGATCAAGGTCAATCTAATATGGTGATGGAAATAAATACAACTACTTATTACATAAGTCTTCTTCTTTGTTTAGACTTCTTGTATGCCTCATCTTCTTCTTTGTATCACCTCCATTGGATAGTCTTCTTGAGTCTTCAATTACATTACATGATTGAAAGTAAAACTAATCTAATGAACTTACAAGAATAACTCGAGTTACATTCGAGATTTATGATTACAAAGATTGACGACATGCAAGTCGTATTTAAAACCAAAACCAAAACCATTACACTAAGGTCGAAAGGCCATAATTATCCACCATGCTCATACAACACATAAAAGCATGTTAAAACACATAATCTGATCTTATCATATCATATTATCCATGTTCTAATCATAAAAAGAAAATATGACAAAAATCAGAAAAATCATAATCAAATCAGAAAAACAAGAATCACTGTTTACGGGCAGTAAACGACGTCCAACGCCTTACAGACGAGTCGTTGATAGCTTTAGCTATCAGTTTTGTTCAGACGTTCGTTTACCTATGGAATAAGATATTCGTTTGCGTAAATCGGACACCAGACCCAGAGTTCAGCAAATCTACAGCAGCCAATTCAGAATCCGTATCTAATATGATTCTCATAATTAGAACAAACATAAATTATTTATATATCAGTATATATACAGATTACATAATTATCTTATGATTATACAACTCACATGAATATCATATATTCAAAACCATACATATATAAGCATATTATATCAACATCAAATCATGGCGTATCACGTACATGCTCATATATCGAAAACAGTTAAACACATAAATGAATTAAAAACTTTTCGCAAGTAGCTCTGATACCATTGAAGGGTTTTTAGCACATAAACGCAGCGAACACGTAAACTTAAATCTTAAAAAAAACCGAAACCCTCTGCAGGATCCATGCGAAAAATAATATTTAATTCGTAGTTCAGTATGTTTACTTTAAGAAGCTTTACTTTAATGGAAGGATGGAGGTCTTTAATAGCGATCCAAGAACGAGGAGCGGAGATCCCTAGCAGCTGCTCCTCAAGTGTGAAGCACTCCACTGGTATCCACCAAGAGATCAATGTAATGAAGGAAGAGGATGTGGAGAGAATTAGGGTGGGTCGAGGCAAAAATAGGGTTTATAATAGTATATTTATAGGCAAAATTTTCAGCTGAAAATTTTCCCATAAAATATTATTATTGTTAACCCTTTATTATTCTCATTAATAATTAAAACACCTTTTAATTATTAATCCTTTTTCTAAACACTTTAGAACTAATTCTCTCTTTTGATTTAATTTCCAAAAATTAAATTCTTAATTAATAATATTAAGAACCTTTTCTTAATTAATTTATAATCAATTAAATCTCATTTAATCAATTATTAAATTTGCCAATTAATTATTTATTTCATAAATAAATAATTATCAGCCATTATTAATTAATTCCTCCACCATTAAATCATTCTCTTTTATGGTGTGACCCTGTAGGTTCAATATTAAGCCGATAGTATAAATAAATAATAATAAAATTATTTTATCATTATTTATATAAATTCTCTAATTCATTAAATATGATTAATTAATTAATCATATTTATTCTACATCGTGAGAGATACTTCCCAGCATATCGCGACTATCCGGATAATACGAATTCACTGCTTAGAATACCAAGAACCTATTCAGTGAGTAGTTACCGTATAATTAATTCCTTCTACCCTGCAATGTCACGATTAAATATAAGGCATGGAACTTGTGTCAAGCCTATCTTATTTAATCACTTGCTTTCCCACTTACTATGCTTAGTTCTATTTAATGTAAATTAGAAACTCCTTTCTAATTTCATTCACTCTGGCCAGAGATTCCTGAACTAACATAAGTGGATCAGCATTGAACATTCTTTTCCTTCACTGGAAGGGGTAGATCCTTTATTGATCATACACTATCTTCGTGTACAAATTCCTATACCCAGTAGAGCCCTTATAATTGTCCCTTGAGACTAAGAACTAAACCAAAGCATAGTTCAGTGTACACAAGATGACTATGATGACCTCAAGTCTAAGGATACTTGTACAACTATCACTATGTGAACAGCTGTTGACACGTGAGTGAACTCCATCAGTTGTTCAGCTGTGTGAGTCATGTTCAGTGAACTTATTCTATAATAAGCACCTACATACTAGCTATAGTGTCACCACATAAATGTCTATGAGAACAGACATCCTTCATAATGAAGCAAGCATAGTATGTACCGATCTTTGCGGATTATTAATTACCAGTTAGTAATCCTACGACCAGGAACTATTTAAGTTTAGAGTTATCATCTTTTAGGTCTCATTATTATGATCTCATCACAATCCATAAAAAGTTATACTCTAAACTATGGTATATCTTATTTAAACACTTAAATAGATAAAGCCCGCAATAAAACCAAAACAAGTCTTTTATTAATATCAATGAAATCAAAACAGATTACACAAAATTTATTCCTAAATCCTCATACATGATTGGACTTAGGACATATTTCTTTCAGATATGTCACAATATGTAACCAAATCTTACCTTGAAAAGCAGTTAGCATTTAAAGATAGCTATCTCAAAGAACAACTGGCTCTCAAGGATCAATATCTCAAAGATGAACTGTCTATCAGGGATCACCAGATTACACATCTTTCCGAACAACTTGACCTTCGATAAGCATCATTTGCTAGTTTACGGGAATTCGTGGAGCAATCTCTCTCACTCAGGAAAGGGAAAAGCAATTGCCAATATTGAGCCAAAGATCTCAGTTAGCAAGAAAGCGCCAATCCCTGTCTCCTCTAGGATAGATTTTGCCAGTACTGGGCCAAAGACCTTAGTCAGTAAGCAAGTGTCTGTTTCAAAATCACCTACTCAAGAGATCCCTGTCTTGATCTTGCCTGCTCAATCAACCCCAGCTCTGAAGGATAACACAACTGAGGGGGAGAAATGGGTGGAGCAAGAAAAAGTAGTTGTTGTTGTGAACTTAATTCAAGATGCTTTTCAAGCAGCTGATTCTGGATATGATGAGTTTAGAGATGAGCTTCAAGAAGAAAAGGAAGAAGAAGAGGAAAGGATTGATGAAAGGGTGTTACTAAAGTAAAGACATACTGATGAGAAGAGTTCTACAACTCAGGGGGAGCAATCAACATCAAAACAAGATCATCTGAACAAAGTCATTACAACTCAGAGGAATCTTCTGTCGGAGATATATGCTCCAAAGCCCCTATTCTCAGAGTATGAACTGGAGGAAGGAGAGATAGATGAGAGTGATGTTCCTAAGGGGTATGAACCTAGATTTGAAGAAGTGGTCACGGAGGAGTGAAAGGTTATCTCTGAGGACTAGGAATATGAAGATGAAGATGCCTTCTCGGATGACCGTTTGTTCTATAGATTACAGGAGAAATTCAACCGATCTTATGAAGAAATTCAAGGAGGGATTGAAAGATCAAGAGCTAGAGTGCAAAGAGCCATACAGAGAAGGAAAGCAAGAGAAGCAAAAGAATCATATCTTCGGGCTAACACGAGAGGAACGGAATGGGATGAGATAAAAGTAAAATGGAAAAATCTGAAAACTATCATTAGTTAGACCCTGACAACCGAAATCTTCTAAACACTATGGAGAAGTACATAGAGGATTATCCCAATATTCATGAGTTCTATGATCAGTTCAATAGGATAATCACTGGTACCACTGTGAATATTTTAAAGAATGGATGGAAAATCACTGTCGATCACAGAGATGGACTTCAAATAAAGATCTCTACTAGTGTATTGAAGAAGCTAAATATTGTGGAACTGTTTTTCTTAGCATCAAAAATCCCTTGGTTGAAAATGAATGAGAATGAATACTTCAGAGACAAGCTTCAGAAGATGATGATGGATGTGTCTCCTCAAGCATTCTCTTATCCATTCATGATCAAAGTATTTGCAGATGGTAGAATGCAGAACATCACCATGCATGATCAACCTATAAGATCCATTCGTTATCTACAACTCACTTTCCTGGAAAGTCAACTCAGGAGCAAAAGAGCAAAATTGGAGTCACCAGGAGTCAAAAAATCAGAAGCAGGCTTTAGAGCTGCTGAAGTTCTATATGTTTACAAGCTCAATGATAAAATGATCAAGGAGACAGAGAAGGACATGAAGAAAATTAAAAGAGATTATCATGAGATGGTGTTCATAAATGGAGATCCAGAAATTAATCTTCTGAAAGATAGTGAACCTATCATCAGCACTGACAGTGAAGGGGATCTAGTCTTTGAGATCAACAAAGCAAAGATTAAGATCAATGATTTCGGAACAAGAGGATCAGAATCAATACACCAAGCCTTGATGGATATCAAACTATCCACATGTAAAAAGGACAAGATTTCTTTGATTTCAATCATAAGAATACTTGATGAGGTAGTGGAAGAAGAATCGATTAACGACACCAAAAGAGTACGAGGACATCCTAAAAAGATAACAGTCTTCGTAATGTCAAAAAGATCTACCATGTTGTTTGAACTTATTCCTAAGTGCTCCAAAATCAGGTATCTCTAGTTGATACTTAATGAACTGAATAATCCACCTCCCATTAAAGCACTTGAAATAGAAGCTCGTGATTTGGTCCAAGCTAAACTGAATGACCTTCTAAATAGAAGTAAAGGATCATCTCTCCCACACTCAACAAAATCAACAGATCCTAGAAAGAAAGCTACCAAGAGAAAGTCTGATCAGACTCAATCCATTCAAGAAGGAGAAGGTAGTCAAGACAAGAAGCTCAAGAAAACAAAAACAAAGAAGACATAGATTATCCGTTCAAGCTAGAGGAACACTTCTTTGTAATTTGTAATTTAAGAAATCTGGAATTGAATATGTAATCCAAAATGTATTTAATATCTTAATCTGTTTTGAGGTTATACTTTTTCATATTGTCAGTTGAGTTATCCTTAGGGATTTGCTTGTCAAACTCTAACAATCAAATAGGGGGAGATTGTAAAGCATAATGTAACGTTATATGTAATCGAGGAATTATAACTCAACATGAAACAGAAATAGATAAACAATATTAAATTATTAAACACAGGATCCCTAATGATGAAGACTAGATATATACAAAGAATCAAAAGATGAAATTAATGTTTTAAGTTCATAATCAAGTCATGGGAAGAAGTTCATTAACATGTTCAAGCCTCCATGAAGAATAAGATGTCAAAAGACTTCCAGTGTCAGTGAAATGATTTGATTTGAAGTACTGAAGATCAGGGGTTCTGTGATTGAAGCATTGAATAATCAATCAAGGTGTATCAGCTCATCAATATAAAAGAATTTGAATTAAATCAATTCATGTTAGTTGTTTGTGAACCAGACCAGTGCACCAAGCATCAGCATATTAAAAAGGATTTAATTCAGTTATACAGAAAGATCAATGTTGATACAATTATTAGAGTCAAGAATTTTTCTAAGTCAAATATCCACTGCCAAGACAACTAGATTGCAAGTAAGTTGCAAGGAACAAAAATTGGCTAAGGCAAAAAAGCTTACTATCTTGGTCGCAAGTATCTCATTCAGGGAGCTGCAGGTCGCAAGTAACTTTGTGACTTGGGAAATATGCATCCTCCTAGAAGCACAAGGTCGCAAGTAACCTGTACAGGGAAAGACAGGTTGCAAGTAAGTATTAGAGATGAAATTAAGGAAAAATCATACACAGGTCTCCCTAGGTCGCAAGTAACTTTGCCCTAAGGAACTAGGTCGCAAGTAAACGCTAAAGGAGAAATTTGCTAAGGAAAAACCATATGTGATGTTCTGGTTGCAAGTAAGTGACTAGAAAAGGCTACTAGTGGTCGCAAGTAAAGTAGCAACCAAAGAACTCTCTCTTGTCGCAAGTAACTACTTGGTTGTGTTATTGTAAATTATAATTGCAGCAATTCAAGGATTTGAATGGACAGAAATGTGCCACCTGCCCAAAGGAATTGAAGTCTATAAAGCAGAAAATGAATACAATTTCATTTGGTAATCTTCCTCAGCCAACAGAAAGTGTTTTTACGGGAGCTCCATTAAAGACTTCATTTATTAAGCTTGTAAACACAAAGTTGTGTTGTTGAATTTATCGTAGCTAATCAATTCATTGATTAGATTGTAGCAACCTCAAGGTTTATATTAATAAAATAATATATTCCTCGAATTATTTTGTGTCTATTTTGATTCCGTACTTATAACGAAGAACTTGAAATGAATCGAAAAAGATTGTAGGTATTGTATTCAACCCCCCCCCCCCTTTACGATACTTTGGAACTAACAATAACATTTGTAAACTTGTTTCTAGATCTCTACTTTATGGAAACAATATTATTTTTTGACTTCTGCAACTATAAATTTGCACTTTTATCAAATTTTGGAAGCGGCTTATGTTGATGAACGGTTATACAACTGTGGTCTTTATGAATTAACGTCATATGTGGAAGCTTAATTTCCATCTCAATATGTGACATTGGATTGTGTTACATATTCAGCTCCTGGCTACTGTTGTTTTATTGATCTACGACTGTATACCTCTACAATCATCTAGTACTTCATGATTATAATTCCGGCTGAGCACAACAATTTCATGCACTCATTTTACATATTTAAGTGTAACTTGTGTATTCGGCGGTTCCTTATTTAGCGCTATGCATAACTCATTGTAACCTCTATTTTGATCAAGAAAACCGATAAAATGAATATGCTAATGAAGGCTACAGATTCAGAGATTCGGATAAGAGGAAGAAACTTATAATATCCTAACCGCTCATGTTATTTTGGTGATAAATTTTCTAATATGCTAGTTTTAACCTGTGTTGGAGGGAGTAAAAGACCAGGGAAGGTTTGGACCCTCCCTGAAATTGGTCCAAATTGTTTTTTTAAGAAAGCCCAATGTAAAAGTTCCCCAAAAAATACACATTCATAAAACTCATGCATCAGCACATACACATCAATGAGAAATTCAGAAAACAGAGAAATGTGATAAGAGAAGAGAGATGTGTCCGAGAGAGATGTGATAATAGTGAACAAAAACGGATAAGTGATAATAGTTTGTAACATGATAGGGGAAGAATGGTTAAATGTTTAAATAATATATTTTATAATATATATTGAGCGTTATATTTTCCTAAGTATGAAAACTGAAGATGTACTTCAAACGTCCGGAGCGTGGACGGGAGCGCTGAAAACAAATAATTGTAATAAAATATGTTTTTCATGATATTGTTTTGCACTTTTCTACTTTTAGTTGAGAATTTTTTTCATTTATTTTCTCCTTCTCTCTGATTTCAACAACTCTCATTCTTTACACTTCTTTCGAGCCGTTTATCACTGCTTTAGGTAGCACTATGGCCTTCACTATGGCCTTCAAAAAAATTACAATTTTGCTTTTGTAAAAACCAAAATTTTAATTATTTTTTGCAAAACGGCTTTTTTGGGGAAAAAAGGTATGCAATTTTACAACTGAAATTAACCAAATCAACTTTATTGAATGTTTAGGAATAATAATCATTGGTTGAAAATTGCATTTAAGGTTACACCAAACTTACAAAATCTTGTATCTGTAATAATATTTGGTTGGGATTTGCATTTAATATTGGATTTGTTAAATCAAATGTACCTTTGTTAAATGTAATCAGAAACAGTTTTAATTATTTTGCTAAAACAAAAGCCTCATTTTCTCTAGTTACAAACCATATTTTATTGCGTATATTTACATAAAACAGTAAAATCGTAAAAAAAACTTTAAAAAGTTAGCACTTTTGCTCAATTTCATTTATTTAATTAAATCATAAATAAATAAACTTCATAGAAATTTTAGAAAATTCAAACAACACATCTGACAAGAAAACAAACACCCATATTTCGCCAAAAATATTTTCCTATACTTTTTCATAAAAAATAATAAGAAAATATTTAATCTACATAATACGTTACACCAACATAACAGATATTGACACACATTGTCAAACACAATAAATCACAAAGTTCCAAAAAATTTCTTCTCTAGGTAGTACTAGGGGTGAGCAAAACTGAACTGAAACCAAGAAACTGAACTGAATCGTATAATTTCGGTTCTGTTTGGTTTGAGTTTTTCAAAAATTTCGGTTAATTCATTTTTCGATTTTAACCGAAATAATATTGGTTCAGTTCGGTTAATCTAAAAATAAAATCGGTTTAACTGAAATAACCGAAATCTAAATATGTATATTTTTGAATTATATTATATATATAATGTAATATAGTAAATATAAACAAAAAATAGACTGTAAGTATCTTCAATTGGTTAGAATGTATGTATCTTCAATTTTTTACATATATAATATAATATGTATTCCTTTAACATTCGAATTATTTTTTATTTCCATTTAAATTATTTTGACAAATTTTCAAATTTCGGTTTTCAGAAACAAAACCGAATTAACCGAAATAATTCAGTTTGGTTTGTGTATAAGTTTGGTTCAGTTCGGTTCGGTTCGGTTCGGTTCGATTACGAAAAAATTATCACTTCAATTTTCGGTTAATTCGGTTCGGTTCAGTTTCTGACCGAACCGACCGAACGCTCAGCCCTAGATAGCACTATGGCCTTTAAATATAAGTATTTAATTTTTTTGTAAAAAACGTAAATTTTAAAAAAAAATTGCAAAACAATTTTTTTTTAGAAAAAGACGATATATACAATTTTACAACTGAAATTAACCAAAATTAAATTTAAAAACAAATTGAAAATAATAATAATCATGAGACTACTCTAATAGAAACCAATTTTAAAATATAAAATAGAAACTGAATAATATTTTTTTAAAATTACTTTGAAATATATCAAATATGGTATGCAAATCGATCATTGAGCGATGGAGAAAAATACAGTGAATTCGGATTTTAAAGAAAAAACATACCCTTTAACGGGAAAAATCAATTTAAAAATGGAGGGGAAAAACTGAGATTGTCTGTAGGGTGCAAATTAGTTGGGTGTGATATTTTAAGGGGAACCGGATATTAAATTAAATTGATCTAATAATTTAGATTAATTTCTAGTTTGTATTCTAATTTAATTTTTATTTGATCATTTGCCTAATAATCATATTTAGTTGAAAATTGCATTTAAGGTTGCACCCAATTTACAAAATCTTGTAATTGTAATTGTATTTGGTTGGACGTTGCATTTTGGATTTGTTAAATTAAATGTAATCCTCTTAGAGATTGTTTGGTTTTCAAACCCATAGGTTTAGTTGACTATTTTAAAATTAGGTACCATTTCTTATACCCATCTAGAATCAAATTTGATACATGTGGATTTAAGAGAGTGGTATGAGGTATAAAATTAAATTTCATTATCTTATTTTTATTTATAAAGTTGAATACACTCTTAAAACATATATTTTAAATATCATGTTGTTTAATTTTAAATAAGTTATGCTTATTTTTATTTAATAAATATTATTAATTTTTTTTTATTTAAATATTATAGATGAACATTGAAATTTTAAAATTTTAATTTTTTAATCACTTATATTTATTTATTTTTGTTTGTAAGTTTTATAACAACTTAAATTCGATATATGCAATATATAAAATTTTGATTCAATCAATGAATCAAAAATATTTAAATTAAAGAGATTTCATTCCAGCACCGAAACAACACATGATATGAGGATTGATTTCTGAACCCCAAGCCAGCCCAACATGATTCCTTATTCCAAACCCATATTGCCTTCTGAACCAAACGACCCCATAAATGTAATCAAAAATAATTTTAATTATTTTGCATAAGCAGAAGTCACACTTGGTTACAAACCATATTTTTATTACGAATATTTATAAAAAGCAGCAAAATCGTAAAAAAGTTTTAAAAAGTTAGTACTTTTGATCATTTTCCTTCATTTAATTAATTCATAAATAAATAAATTTCATAGAAATTTTAGAAAATTCAAACAACACATCTCACAAAAAAATAAACACCCATACTTCCAAAATAAATAAATTCCTCTACTTTTTCATAAAAATAATAAGAAAATATTAAATCTACAAAATACGTTACGCCAACATAACATATTGACACACATTGTCAAACACAATAAATCACAAAGTTCCAAAAAATTTCTTCTCTAGAACCAACGAGTTCAGACCAAAAAACAAATTTCTATCTACCACCATGAAAATTTAAAAAAAAAACTCCAAAAAATAAAATAAATCACAAATTATATTACAACCTCGGACCCCCTTGTCTGATAACAGACACACTTGCAATTCTCGCCACCTTCTATAGTTCTACTCCTTCTTCCGACAACGACTACTACATCTTCGCGATTTTTGAGGTAACATTCTTTTTACCCCCAATCTCATTTTTACTGTCTGTAAATATTTGTTTTTAACTTCATTTTTTATGTAAGTCATTTCAATTCTAGCGTTCGTTTTATAGTTCATGTGATTTTACGTAGTTTTTGAATTTTAATTACATGATGTTAATTAAGGTTTTGAATTTGTGATTATTTAGATTATTTTACTGTAGTTATTTATTTTTAACTGAATGTTGATATGATTTATTTTAATTGCAGCATTCGTTTTATAGTTGGTGCAATTTTACGTGAATTTTTATAAATTTTGATTGTGTGTTTTGAATTTGTGATTGTTTGTTGTGTGTTGTTGTTCCAACTCCATGTTAATGTAATTCGTGTCGAATTAAGCCTTGATTTCGTGTAATTTACGTGATTATTGATTGAAATTTTGAATTTGTTATTGTTAGTAGTGTGTAATTATTTTAACTCCATGTTAATGTAATTCATATCAATTTAAGCTTTGGTTTCGTATATTTAGGTAGTTATTGATTATTAACCATTTTTAAGTGAATGATGTGTATTAAGGTTTGAATTTGTGATTGTTTACGGTATGTAATTATTTTAACTCCATGTTGATGTCATTGATTTCGATTCAAGCCTTTGTTGCATGTACTTTATGTAATTGTTGATTTTTAAGCATTTTTAAGTGAATGATATGAATTAAGATTTTGAATTTATGATTGTTTACCGTATGTAATTATTTTAACTCCACGTTAATGTCATTCTTTTTTATTCAAGCCTTTGTTGCATATAATTATTTATGTGATTGTTGATTTGTAAGCCATTTTTGGTTAAATGATGTAAATTTGGGTTTGAATTTGTGATATAACTGGTTTATGATTACAGATATGGAGCCAACGGAAGATTGGGGAAACAAATCATGGACGGTGGATTGTGCGTGTGGAGTGAATTTTGATGATGGAGAGGAAATGGTGAATTGTGATGAGCGTGGAGTGTGGGTGTACACGATGTGTTCGAGGTACGTAAAGAGCGAAAAAGTGTTTACGTGTGAGAAATGTAGGAGGAAGAGTAAGAGGTGTGAGAATATTGAGGATGAGGTTGCTGATAGTTTGCTTGGAATGGCGAATAAGAGTGGGGAGAATGTGTGGTCTAGCAGGATGACTTAGACAGGGAGGGTTCCGAGGGAGGAGAGGGCGCATGTGCAAGGAGTGGTTGGTGGGGAAAGCGTGGGAACGGGGATTTTTGGGTCGGCGTTGTGGAGGGCGAGCGGGTATGTACATAAGAAGTTTGGTTTTCAGTATAAAGAGTTTGATTGGAATGACGGGAATGAGACTGGTGGTAATGAGGGTGGTGGAAATGAGCTTGGTAGTGAGGGTAGTAATGGGGGAGCGTTGTCTTTGTTGAATAATTATAAAGCGGGGGGTGTTGGTGGTAGTGTAAGTTTTGGTGCGGGGAAGAGAACAAGAGATGAAGAAAGTAATAAAAAGAAAAGGGAGGAAGGCGAGGAAGTTAATGACAATACAAATACCACTTCTAAGTTGATGCATAGAAGTAAGACAGTTGACCATTTAGATTATCAACCATCATCGAAGGTCAACCTCACACTACAGGAGGATCAGTCAAACACTCTAAACACTCCTGCAACAATAGGTGATGAAGAGGTCTGAGTCAAGCTGGCATTTTGTTTTCATGTTTTCTTGAAGTTCCTCTACTAATGTTTTGCTAATTTCTGTTTCATCTTTTGCAGCTTGCATTATTATTGCATCAGGAGCTTAACAGATCTGCAAGAGTCTCGCGGGTGCCACGCATGCGCCATGCTGGTAGTTTACCCCAGTTAGCTTCTCCGACTGTTGCAAGCATGCTCATGAAGCAGTCACCATTAGAGGCAGCCAGACGGTCGGGCCGTCCGGGCCGTGCCGAGTTTCAAGCGAGCCGAATCAATTAGCCAGTAACTCGTGAACGGCACGTAGAAGTGAACGAGCCGAGCCGAGTCGTGCCGGTTTGATAAAGTGATAACCCGGGATCGGCTCGTGAATTAGGCGAGTTTCCCGAGTTAGGCGAGTTATACGAATGTGAACCGAGTCAGGCGAATGCGAGCCGAGTTAGGCGAATACGACCCGTTCGTTTGGCGAATTCAGGCGAGTTAGCTGGTGGAAACTGGAAAGTGGAAACAGATATTATAAAACCATTTTATTTCTGTATAGTGGAAAGTGGAAAGGTGAATTCAGTTGTTTTTTTTTACTTTTTATTAAGAATGTACATGTCTGTGAATACTAATCAGAAATTGAAAAATTGATAAATATATATATTTATGTAACCTTGTACAACTAGAATCAAATATTTAGATAATATTTAGATGGCTACGAATTATGATGAAAACAAATTTTTTATTTTTAAAAAAACAAATAAGTGGTGCAGAAAGAAAGAAACAATTTTTTTTGTAACTTCAATTTTTCTTTTCAAAATTGTGTTTTTTTGAATTTATAAAACTAACATGTTTATAAGGAAAAGAGGACGGTACCTCTATAAATTTTATTAAATAAAAAAGCTTACTATCTTGGTCGCAAGTATCTCATTCAGGGAGCTGCAGGTCGCAAGTAACTTTGTGACTTGGGAAATATGCATCCTCCTAGAAGCACAAGGTCGCAAGTAACCTGTACAGGGAAAGACAGGTTGCAAGTAAGTATTAGAGATGAAATTAAGGAAAAATCATACACAGGTCTCCCTAGGTCGCAAGTAACTTTGCCCTAAGGAACTAGGTCGCAAGTAAACGCTAAAGGAGAAATTTGCTAAGGAAAAACCATATGTGATGTTCTGGTTGCAAGTAAGTGACTAGAAAAGGCTACTAGTGGTCGCAAGTAAAGTAGCAACCAAAGAACTCTCTCTTGTCGCAAGTAACTACTTGGTTGTGTTATTGTAAATTATAATTGCAGCAATTCAAGGATTTGAATGGACAGAAATGTGCCACCTGCCCAAAGGAATTGAAGTCTATAAAGCAGAAAATGAATACAATTTCATTTGGTAATCTTCCTCAGCCAACAGAAAGTGTTTTTACGGGAGCTCCATTAAAGACTTCATTTATTAAGCTTGTAAACACAAAGTTGTGTTGTTGAATTTATCGTAGCTAATCAATTCATTGATTAGATTGTAGCAACCTCAAGGTTTATATTAATAAAATAATATATTCCTCGAATTATTTTGTGTCTATTTTGATTCCGTACTTATAACGAAGAACTTGAAATGAATCGAAAAAGATTGTAGGTATTGTATTCAACCCCCCCCCCCCCCCTTTACGATACTTTGGAACTAACAATAACATTTGTAAACTTGTTTCTAGATCTCTACTTTATGGAAACAATATTATTTTTTGACTTCTGCAACTATAAATTTGCACTTTTATCAAATTTTGGAAGCGGCTTATGTTGATGAACGGTTATACAACTGTGGTCTTTATGAATTAACGTCATATGTGGAAGCTTAATTTCCATCTCAATATGTGACATTGGATTGTGTTACATATTCAGCTCCTGGCTACTGTTGTTTTATTGATCTACGACTGTATACCTCTACAATCATCTAGTACTTCATGATTATAATTCCGGCTGAGCACAACAATTTCATGCACTCATTTTAAATATTTAAGTGTAACTTGTGTATTCGGCGGTTCCTTATTTAGCGCTATGCATAACTCATTGTAACCTCTATTTTGATCAAGAAAACCGATAAAATGAATATGCTAATGAAGGCTACAGATTCAGAGATTCGGATAAGAGGAAGAAACTTATAATATCCTAACCGCTCATGTTATTTTGGTGATAAATTTTCTAATATGCTAGTTTTAACCTGTGTTGGAGGGAGTAAAAGACCAGGGAAGGTTTGGACCCTCCCTGAAATTGGTCCAAATTGTTTTTTTAAGAAAGCCCAATGTAAAAGTTCCCCAAAAAATACACATTCATAAAACTCATGCATCAGCACATACACATCAATGAGAAATTCAGAAAACAGAGAAATGTGATAAGAGAAGAGAGATGTGTCCGAGAGAGATGTGATAATAGTGAACAAAAACGGATAAGTGATAATAGTTTGTAACATGATAGGGGAAGAATGGTTAAATGTTTAAATAATATATTTTATAATATATATTGAGCGTTATATTTTCCTAAGTATGAAAACTGAAGATGTACTTCAAACGTCCGGAGCGTGGACGGGAGCGCTGAAAACAAATAATTGTAATAAAATATGTTTTTCATGATATTGTTTTGCACTTTTCTACTTTTAGTTGAGAATTTTTTTCATTTATTTTCTCCTTCTCTCTGATTTCAACAACTCTCATTCTTTACACTTCTTTCGAGCCGTTTATCACTGCTTTAGGTAGCACTATGGCCTTCACTATGGCCTTCAAAAAAATTACAATTTTGCTTTTATAAAAACCAAAATTTTAATTATTTTTTGCAAAATGGCTTTTTTGGGGAAAAAAGGTATGCAATTTTACAACTGAAATTAACCAAATCAACTTTATTGAATGTTTAGGAATAATAATCATTGGTTGAAAATTGCATTTAAGGTTACACCAAACTTACAAAATCTTGTATCTGTAATAATATTTGGTTGGGATTTGCATTTAATATTGGATTTGTTAAATCAAATGTACCTTTGTTAAATGTAATCAGAAACAGTTTTAATTATTTTGCTAAAACAAAAGCCTCATTTTCTCTAGTTACAAACCATATTTTATTGCGTATATTTACATAAAACAGTAAAATCGTAAAAAAAACTTTAAAAAGTTAGCACTTTTGCTCAATTTCATTTATTTAATTAAATCATAAATAAATAAACTTCATAGAAATTTTAGAAAATTCAAACAACACATCTGACAAGAAAACAAACACCCATATTTCGCCAAAAATATTTTCCTATACTTTTTCATAAAAAATAATAAGAAAATATTTAATCTACATAATACGTTACACCAACATAACAGATATTGACACACATTGTCAAACACAATAAATCACAAAGTTCCAAAAAATTTCTTCTCTAGGTAGTACTAGGGGTGAGCAAAACTGAACTGAAACCAAGAAACTGAACTGAATCGTATAATTTCGGTTCTGTTTGGTTTGAGTTTTTCAAAAATTTCGGTTAATTCATTTTTCGATTTTAACCGAAATAATATTGGTTCAGTTCGGTTAATCTAAAAATAAAATCGGTTTAACTGAAATAACCGAAATCTAAATATGTATATTTTTGAATTATATTATATATATAATGTAATATAGTAAATATAAACAAAAAATAGACTGTAAGTATCTTCAATTGGTTAGAATGTATGTATCTTCAATTTTTTACATATATAATATAATATGTATTCCTTTAACATTCGAATTATTTTTTATTTCCATTTAAATTATTTTGACAAATTTTCAAATTTCGGTTTTCAGAAACAAAACCGAATTAACCGAAATAATTCAGTTTGGTTTGTGTATAAGTTTGGTTCAGTTCGGTTCGGTTCGGTTCGGTTCGATTACGAAAAAATTATCACTTCAATTTTCGGTTAATTCGGTTCGGTTCAGTTTCTGACCGAACCGACCGAACGCTCAGCCCTAGATAGCACTATGGCCTTTAAATATAAGTATTTAATTTTTTTGTAAAAAACGTAAATTTTAAAAAAAAATTGCAAAACATTTTTTTTTAGAAAAAGACGATATATACAATTTTACAACTGAAATTAACCAAAATTAAATTTAAAAACAAATTGAAAATAATAATAATCATGAGACTACTCTAATAGAAACCAATTTTAAAATATAAAATAGAAACTGAATAATATTTTTTTAAAATTACTTTGAAATATATCAAATATGGTATGCAAATCGATCATTGAGCGATGGAGAAAAATACAGTGAATTCGGATTTTAAAGAAAAAACATACCCTTTAACGGGAAAAATCAATTTAAAAATGGAGGGGAAAAACTGAGATTGTCTGTAGGGTGCAAATTAGTTGGGTGTGATATTTTAAGGGGAACCGGATATTAAATTAAATTGATCTAATAATTTAGATTAATTTCTAGTTTGTATTCTAATTTAATTTTTATTTGATCATTTGCCTAATAATCATATTTAGTTGAAAATTGCATTTAAGGTTGCACCCAATTTACAAAATCTTGTAATTGTAATTGTATTTGGTTGGACGTTGCATTTTGGATTTGTTAAATTAAATGTAATCCTCTTAGAGATTGTTTGGTTTTCAAACCCATAGGTTTAGTTGACTATTTTAAAATTAGGTACCATTTCTTATACCCATCTAGAATCAAATTTGATACATGTGGATTTAAGAGAGTGGTATGAGGTATAAAATTAAATTTCATTATCTTATTTTTATTTATAAAGTTGAATACACTCTTAAAACATATATTTTAAATATCATGTTGTTTAATTTTAAATAAGTTATGCTTATTTTTATTTAATAAATATTATTAATTTTTTTTTATTTAAATATTATAGATGAACATTGAAATTTTAAAATTTTAATTTTTTAATCACTTATATTTATTTATTTTTGTTTGTAAGTTTTATAACAACTTAAATTCGATATATGCAATATATAAAATTTTGATTCAATCAATGAATCAAAAATATTTAAATTAAAGAGATTTCATTCCAGCACCGAAACAACACATGATATGAGGATTGATTTCTGAACCCCAAGCCAGCCCAACATGATTCCTTATTCCAAACCCATATTGCCTTCTGAACCAAACGACCCCATAAATGTAATCAAAAATAATTTTAATTATTTTGCATAAGCAGAAGTCACACTTGGTTACAAACCATATTTTTATTACGAATATTTATAAAAAGCAGCAAAATCGTAAAAAAGTTTTAAAAAGTTAGTACTTTTGATCATTTTCCTTCATTTAATTAATTCATAAATAAATAAATTTCATAGAAATTTTAGAAAATTCAAACAACACATCTCACAAAAAAATAAACACCCATACTTCCAAAATAAATAAATTCCTCTACTTTTTCATAAAAATAATAAGAAAATATTAAATCTACAAAATACGTTACGCCAACATAACATATTGACACACATTGTCAAACACAATAAATCACAAAGTTCCAAAAAATTTCTTCTCTAGAACCAACGAGTTCAGACCAAAAAACAAATTTCTATCTACCACCATGAAAATTTAAAAAAAAACTCCAAAAAATAAAATAAATCACAAATTATATTACAACCTCGGACCCCCTTGTCCGATAACAGACACACTTGCAATTCTCGCCACCTTCTATAGTTCTACTCCTTCTTCCGACAACGACTACTACATCTTCGCGATTTTTGAGGTAACATTCTTTTTACCCCCAATCTCATTTTTACTGTCTGTAAATATTTGTTTTTAACTTCATTTTTTATGTAAGTCATTTCAATTCTAGCGTTCGTTTTATAGTTCATGTGATTTTACGTAGTTTTTGAATTTTAATTACATGATGTTAATTAAGGTTTTGAATTTGTGATTATTTAGATTATTTTACTGTAGTTATTTATTTTTAACTGAATGTTGATATGATTTATTTTAATTGCAGCATTCGTTTTATAGTTGGTGCAATTTTACGTGAATTTTTATAAATTTTGATTGTGTGTTTTGAATTTGTGATTGTTTGTTGTGTGTTGTTGTTCCAACTCCATGTTAATGTAATTCGTGTCGAATTAAGCCTTGATTTCGTGTAATTTACGTGATTATTGATTGAAATTTTGAATTTGTTATTGTTAGTAGTGTGTAATTATTTTAACTCCATGTTAATGTAATTCATATCAATTTAAGCTTTGGTTTCGTATATTTAGGTAGTTATTGATTATTAACCATTTTTAAGTGAATGATGTGTATTAAGGTTTGAATTTGTGATTGTTTACGGTATGTAATTATTTTAACTCCATGTTGATGTCATTGATTTCGATTCAAGCCTTTGTTGCATGTACTTTATGTAATTGTTGATTTTTAAGCATTTTTAAGTGAATGATATGAATTAAGATTTTGAATTTATGATTGTTTACCGTATGTAATTATTTTAACTCCACGTTAATGTCATTCTTTTTTATTCAAGCCTTTGTTGCATATAATTATTTATGTGATTGTTGATTTGTAAGCCATTTTTGGTTAAATGATGTAAATTTGGGTTTGAATTTGTGATATAACTGGTTTATGATTACAGATATGGAGCCAACGGAAGATTGGGGAAACAAATCATGGACGGTGGATTGTGCGTGTGGAGTGAATTTTGATGATGGAGAGGAAATGGTGAATTGTGATGAGCGTGGAGTGTGGGTGTACACGATGTGTTCGAGGTACGTAAAGAGCGAAAAAGTGTTTACGTGTGAGAAATGTAGGAGGAAGAGTAAGAGGTGTGAGAATATTGAGGATGAGGTTGCTGATAGTTTGCTTGGAATGGCGAATAAGAGTGGGGAGAATGTGTGGTCTAGCAGGATGACTTAGACAGGGAGGGTTCCGAGGGAGGAGAGGGCGCATGTGCAAGGAGTGGTTGGTGGGGAAAGCGTGGGAACGGGGATTTTTGGGTCGGCGTTGTGGAGGGCGAGCGGGTATGTACATAAGAAGTTTGGTTTTCAGTATAAAGAGTTTGATTGGAATGACGGGAATGAGACTGGTGGTAATGAGGGTGGTGGAAATGAGCTTGGTAGTGAGGGTAGTAATGGGGGAGCGTTGTCTTTGTTGAATAATTATAAAGCGGGGGGTGTTGGTGGTAGTGTAAGTTTTGGTGCGGGGAAGAGAACAAGAGATGAAGAAAGTAATAAAAAGAAAAGGGAGGAAGGCGAGGAAGTTAATGACAATACAAATACCACTTCTAAGTTGATGCATAGAAGTAAGACAGTTGACCATTTAGATTATCAACCATCATCGAAGGTCAACCTCACACTACAGGAGGATCAGTCAAACACTCTAAACACTCCTGCAACAATAGGTGATGAAGAGGTCTGAGTCAAGCTGGCATTTTGTTTTCATGTTTTCTTGAAGTTCCTCTACTAATGTTTTGCTAATTTCTGTTTCATCTTTTGCAGCTTGCATTATTATTGCATCAGGAGCTTAACAGATCTGCAAGAGTCTCGCGGGTGCCACGCATGCGCCATGCTGGTAGTTTACCCCAGTTAGCTTCTCCGACTGTTGCAAGCATGCTCATGAAGCAGTCACCATTAGAGGCAGCCAGACGGTCGGGCCGTCCGGGCCGTGCCGAGTTTCAAGCGAGCCGAATCAATTAGCCAGTAACTCGTGAACGGCACGTAGAAGTGAACGAGCCGAGCCGAGTCGTGCCGGTTTGATAAAGTGATAACCCGGGATCGGCTCGTGAATTAGGCGAGTTTCCCGAGTTAGGCGAGTTATACGAATGTGAACCGAGTCAGGCGAATGCGAGCCGAGTTAGGCGAATACGACCCGTTCGTTTGGCGAATTCAGGCGAGTTAGCTGGTGGAAACTGGAAAGTGGAAACAGATATTATAAAACCATTTTATTTCTGTATAGTGGAAAGTGGAAAGGTGAATTCAGTTGTTTTTTTTTACTTTTTATTAAGAATGTACATGTCTGTGAATACTAATCAGAAATTGAAAAATTGATAAATATATATATTTATGTAACCTTGTACAACTAGAATCAAATATTTAGATAATATTTAGATGGCTACGAATTATGATGAAAACAAATTTTTTATTTTTAAAAAAACAAATAAGTGGTGCAGAAAGAAAGAAACAATTTTTTTTGTAACTTCAATTTTTCTTTTCAAAATTGTGTTTTTTTGAATTTATAAAACTAACATGTTTATAAGGAAAAGAGGACGGTACCTCTATAAATTTTATTAAATAAAAAAATGTTACAATTGATTTGAGAGGACTCCTCTCTAAAAAAACGAAACAAACCGTGTTTACATTTTAAATAAGATACGAAATATAACAAATTTTAAAAATACAAGGCAAATAAATAGTATCAACTATTCAAATTCTTCTTCTTCTCGTGGATCGTTCGCTGACATACCCGATTTCGATGAAGTGTCCATCATCATCCAAGTATCCTCTTCGCCGTCCGAATCATCTTTTTTCATCCCTTGTTGTCTCTTTGCCGCTTGATCCCAATCTTTTTTGCAAACACATATCTTGACCACATCCGGTGCAAGACTTGATCTTTTCTCGTCCAATACTCTTCTACCGGCACTGAAAGCAGACTCAGAAGCAATGGTAGAGGCGGGAACTACTAAAATGTCCCTTGCAATTTTAGCTAATATCGTAAATTGGTTCTCGTGATTCTTTCACCATGTTAGTATTGAAAAATCCTCATCGAACTCATAGTTATATGAAAAAAACTCTCTAAGCATGCTAAATGAAGTTTGAGGTGTAGATGCATTTTCGGAAACTCTACACTTTTGTTTTTTAGTTAGGATACCAAGCAATGTGGGATTAAACCTACTAGACTGACTAGTCTTAGGTGGTATAATATTTTGAGTTCTAGGACTGTATAGATCTATAAGACGGTGTAACAAGTCTAAACAATTTTGCACATAAAGCATGTGATTATATGAAACTCCTAATACCGAGTAATAATGTTCTAACATATTTTCTAAACCTTCTTTTCTAACACCGGGATCAATAAGACATGCAACACCATAAATAAAAGGAAATTCGGTAAAATATTCTATCCACTTTTTTTCATATCAACAATATTTGCACCAAAACAATTATCTTCTTCATATGCTTTTAAAGTAGTAATAATATTAACACACTCAATAATAACAAGATGTACATTTGGCTCATAAACGTAAGAAAATATCTTAGTACCACATGCATAACAATCAAGCAAATCACGTACCCTATTTGCCAAGTCCCAATCATTTTCGGTAATAAGTCTATCCTCCACTTGATTTCTTGGATCGGAATTATATAACTCGATGATAACTATCTTATATTTAATTGCCTCGCATAGTAATTTATAAGTCGAACTCCATCTCGTGGGACAATCAATTCCCCACTTTTTGGGTATTAATCCATTTTCCCTACACAATTTTTTATATTGTCTCTTTAATGTGTGTGCGATACGTAAATACTTAATTATTTTTCTAATAGGTGCTAAAAATTCGGTTATTTGTTGAATACCCGTTTGAGCCGATAAATTGACAATGTGTGCACAACATCTAACATGCAAAAAAATACCGTCTAAAGTAGTAGGAATATCTTGTGCAATATAGTAAATAGCTTTATCATTTGCCGAAGCATTATCCAAAGAAATAGTAAACACCTTGTGTTGTAATTTAAATTCGTTAATAGTTTCGACAATTCTCGTCTTTATATTATAACCCGTGTGTTGCTCGTCCATAACATCAAAGGCAATTATTCATTTTTGTAAAAAATAATCAGAATCAATCCAATGCACGGTAACACAAATATATTGCTCACCGCAACTCGAACTCCAACAATCACTAGTTAATGAAACCATGCCATCATAATCACAAAAGATTCGATCATTTTATCTCGACTATAGTGAAAAGGCATACCTCCACCAGGAGATGATGTCACAAAACCACCAATATGTGTTTGTTGCGGTGATTCTCCGCGTGCTTCTCCACTTTCGTGACTTTGTTTCGAAATTCCGTGATGCGTTTTCAAGTGTCGATCAAGTGTACCTGTGCCGGCACCTTTAGAGTGAAGAAATGGGGATTGATTTCGGCCGCTTTGAAAACAAAGTAAACAAAAGCATTTAAATTTGTTGGGATCTTCCGGTACTGCCTGTCTCGAAAAATAATTCCAAACGTGCGAGGAATGTCTCGTAGACGTACAAGAGGGCCCTGCAAAATTTGAACATATACAAAATTAATAATATACATCATTCGAATATATTCAAAATTAACAATAATATATATAAATTAATAATACTGAAATGTGCTTTTCTTTCCAGTTTATACTATTCAAATTAATTCACTTTCAACAAACTACATTCTATTATATCAAGTTATCTGAATGTGCGAATTCATCCTTGAACATAATTCAAATTATCTGGTGAAAAAGAAGAAAAATCACATCATCGTCAACAAACTAATCCTAGAAAGAGAAATAAAGGTTTGTGGTCCCAGAAATTAACAATAAGAATACGAATATGAACATAAAAACAAAAAAACTGAGGAAGAATTTTACCAACTTCCGGTCGAGGAGGTCGCATAGAAGCTGCTTGACTCGATCCCTGAGAAGAAATAGTACCCCTTCCTTCTTCCATTGTTCACAAAGAATTGCCTGAAAAAATTGAACTCGCCGGAATTTATTGCAGTGTTGCCGGATTTGTTCGAAAAAACCGTGTAACTTCGCCTGAATTTATTTATGTGTGCGACTTGTGTAACTGACTAACTGTGTTGTTGTGAGTTGTGAGTTGTGACTTACTGAGTGACTAGTGACCTGTGAGGCTGTGACTGTATTGTGAGCAGAGAGCTTGAGAGAAAAGAGATAAATCGAGTGAGTGAGAGAGATTGAGAGATTGAGAGATTGATAGTGAGACAGTTAACAGTGAGGTCGAGATTATTTATAGAGAATAAAGAGGTGAACGTTGGAGGAGGTTGCAGTTGCAGGTGAACGTTGGAGAGCTGCAAGTTGCAGGTGAACGTTGGAGAGTGCGCAGGTGACCGTTGTTCTGTTACGCGCGTGTGCCGAATAATGGGCCGGTTAGTGCCGAATAACGGGCCGGTTAGTGCTGAATAATGGGCCAAATTACGACTAATCCAGTTTTTATTCATTTACGAATCACACGGGCCGGTTCGCGTGCCGTGCCGGTCTGTTCGCGATTTCTGTACTCCTGATTCGTGTTCGGTTCGCCTCTAAAGCCGGTTAGCGCCGAATAATTAACCGGCACGCAACGAGCCGAGTCAAGCGAGTTTTAGGCGAGCCGGTTCACGAGCGGGCCGACTCAAACCGGCCGTCTGGCCACCTCTAGTCACCATCTAATTCTGTGGGAAAAGACCATGGTTCGGTAAGTTGCACATGTCACTTTTAATTTCATTTATACTAGTGATTTCTCAATTACATTAATCGTTGTGCTTAAACAATACAAATATTCATTTCGCCCTTGGTAAGGTCGGTCCTTGTTAAGTTAGTTGTGTACTGATTTTTTTTCCTTTTATATCCTTGTTGATTTAAATATAACATGATAAGTACTGTTAGGGTGTTAAGTAACCATCTATAATTAAAATCCTGAGGTGTTAGGGGCGTCCTCAATTGGGTTATATAACTTTAAAGCGCATAATGAGTATGCGTTTCCATAAACGTGATAAAAAACAAAGTACTATTTTAGTTATGTTTCCATAACTAAAACTAGGTACTGTTAACATCATAAATGTTTATCTCATCCTTCCAATTGGTTGATATTGATCGCTTACGTGTCATTCTTTATTGATATTTTTATCAATGTTTATGTCTCGGGTGTTGGCCTTTTATGGCAAATTTTGAGAAATAGTGCACCCAATATCATAAAAGGAAATATATGGCCCTTTATGGCACAGAAAAACGAGTCTTAGATATCTATTCTTTTAAAACGCAAAGGCGTGCAACGTTTCTTATATTTATAACTCTGAAGTCACTTTTTTTTTAAGAAACAAACTTTAATGCGCATCATAAGTATGCGTTTCCAAAAACGTGATACATAGTGGCGTGTTTGGAAGACGTCACATGCAGTAGCAGTTTTACTAAATTGTAATGGATACCTGTACATGTGTTTCGGAATGGTTCCACACAACTGGTAATGTGTGGAGTCGACTCTGTGATCTTCACTTGAATGCACTACAAAAACCACTGAACCAGATATATGCTTTGGCAAGATGTGCAACACACAATATTATAATGTGTCACATGTGGCATTAAGGGCCTTTCTATCCAGTTTATACTTTTTGGGCAATTTTCCTTAGATATCTATTAAGTTTCATCCTCTAATGATGTCATTTCTCATTTTTAATAGTACTTGCACGGTTAATTTTCATATCTAATGAAGGTGAAGTGAAGCCTGAGGAGATTATATAAAAATAACCATGTTAAGGTAATGTCTTACATAGCCGAGGGTATAGCTTCGTACTTCTTTAGCCTAGTGGTATCCATCTTCCCTTGGTAACAAGAGGGCGAGAGATTGACCTTGTGTAGACAGCATTTATGACAGGCTGACAGTGTGAGTATTAAATTTTCTGTAAATGATCGATAATCGAAAAAAGCTATAGTGGAAAAGGATGAGTAAAAACAGTTTAAAATTTTCAATTGTTCTTTTTTTTCTTTTATAAATGATAATGGCTGCTCGACTTAGCTTAATGGTAGTATCTGTTGTTGTTTTTAACAATAAAGGTTTCCAAAAGAAAATGAAAAAGTGTAGCAACAGAGGGAACTCAAAATTCTCAAAACCTCCAGGATGAATCTAAAAGTATGAAGAGATCACTACTGCTGCCAGTTTAGAGGACCAATGACTCGGCTCGCACAGAAAATTCTGTTACCATGAGGGAAGTGGACAATGGGTCAGCACCAGCCATACAATCTGCTAACAAGAGTAATCCTCCTGCAACTAGCAAGCAACATGTGTCTTCCAGATGTAAATCGACTCAAACTGCCTCTGATGATGACTCTGGCACTGAAAATCGTGTGACCTACCGCACCTTACCAGGTTATTGCTTTAAGTTCTAGATTCTTAACATGTTTGAGAAAGATATAGCAACGTACAGAATAAGAAAAAGAAGTACTGTAAAAGGAAACCACTAGATAAATATAAAAATAGATCTGGTCTATGATATTCTCTTCTTCATTTCTTCACGCATGAATCCTTGTCTATAGAATTGCTCTCAGAGATTGTAACCAAGCCCATGACTTACAAGGAGCTTTGCGATACTGTTTTACCGGTATGTGTAAAATGTCTTTGTTCACGTTAAACGTGAAAAAGATACAGTCTCACAACTTTCTGATTCTCTGTGCAGCACTGGCCTCACTTGAGGAAGAAGAACGGTGATCGTTATGCCTATTCCAGCCACTCACAGGCGGTCCTTGACTGTCTGAGGAGCAGAAAAGCTTGGGCCCGCCTTGTTGATCGAGGTCCCAAGGTATGCCATTGTAATCATTAGCAACTATATCTAGTTCTGCTTTCTAGTTCTGCTTAAATCAGCAGGAACACTGTTTGATGTTTCACTCTTGTTTAATTATCGATCAATGATTACAAACGAGTCATGGCCCATATAAGAGATGGAAGAAGTGCTATTTATTAATATTACTTTGTTCACTAAAGGTTATAGAATCATACGTTTTTATGTATACTCATTCACCATGCCCCTTGTTTTTAAATGTCTTTTTTTATCGCAATTGTTATAAAGTATGTTAAATTGATTTTTAATTATTGCACTAGTCAAATGCTGGAAGGAAGCCCCGCCGGTCCGATGCTGAGGGTCTTAGTATTGTGGAATCATTCATTGGCCACATACCCAAGGGTAAGAGGCAGATGAGGAAGCGGTGCAGAGAGTTAGCGCTGCAAGAAGGAGATCTCAAGAGTGTGGATGGTGATGATGTCAGCAGTGGTGAAGATAGCTTGAGTTCTAGTTCTAGTTCTAGTAGTGGGGAGATGGGCTTGTCATACTTCAGAGTAGTTTCGTGAGTGTTGTAGTTTTTTTTTATGATCTTCATGCCGGAAAACTCCAACGTTGTTCGAGTTTTACCAAGTGCAGACTTTTCTAGAACTTGGAAGGTGTTCTGTGTCATACTGTAGTTTTTATGAGGAGTTTAGAACTTGGAAGGTGTTCTCTATCATACTGTAGTTTTTATGAGGAGTTTATAACTTGGAAGGTGTTCTCTGTCAGACTGACAGACTGTAGTTTTTATCAGGAGTTTAAGAATAGTTTTGAAAAAATTTACAGTTAAATTTATGTCAGTGTTTCCTGGATTACCATCGATATATGATGCTTCTGTTTTTTATCATGTTTTAAGACACCCCCTGTGAAGCCAAAATTTATGGTTTCACCCTTTAAAACAATACACGGTAGCCGGCGGCCGATTCAGGACCCGATTTCTCGGGGGCACCATATACTTAAGTGACCATGTTACTTTTAGTGGTCTAAATTCAATTCTTTTTTGGTCATTTTCACTAGAAACCTGACATAGTATAGAAATCAAGACAACACATTCTAGATTTTTTTTATACTGAAAATTAATATTTCAACCAATTATTCTCCAATTTAGTGATAATCGTATAACTATAAATAAAACTAAATATGACTCACATTTTGAAAAAAATATTAATATTATAGAAAATCTAAATTTTTAAGTGGGGACACTATAAAATATATATATTTATACTTTTAAAAAAACTGCTAATTTTTGGTTATCAGGGGCAGAGGGGCAGGTGTCCCTACTGACACCTTGCTGACCCCTGTATTGACCCAATATGAATCCGGCCCAGACCGTAGCAATTGACAAAGTAACTCTAGATATTGGTTGAACAATTGTGTTCTCAACTTTGTTCATATCTGTATATCAAGTAATCTAGGTAGTAAAAGTTCATTATGCAGAAAAGAAACTACAGAGTGCATACTACTAGAAGATTAAGGAGTTTGTTTCATTAACAGATACAGATATACCAACGACAACGATACGTTGATACTCAACTCGGTCTTAAGAACTAGCTATCAGAATAGACAAAACCTTATAAGCAAGAAGATCATCAGAAATATTTGATATTGTTCTCATTTTTTACATATGCCACTTGAGATCTTGAAGAAAAAACATGGCTATTATGAAAGTCTACTGATCGAAGATACTATGAAAGAGGTCTGATCGTTTTCCATCATTCTAGTTGTTCACAGTTCTGCCAACGCTTCCATTTTGAGATCTTGTAAGCTGTTTCTGAATAATTCACTTGATAAATTTGAATAAGTGATGCACTTCCACAATTGACGCGAGAAGTTCCATATTGAGATCTTGTAAGCTATTTCGGAACATATTATCCACTTGATAATTCTGAATAAGCGGCGCACTTTCACAATTGACACACATAATCCACTTGTATGATATTATTCAGGGCAGAAATTATTACCTTTTCAGGGTTTGTGATGAAAATCTTAGACAATAGATGCCTCCATTCCATGGAAATCTGAATGCAGTTTGGTATCAAGAATGGGGCTTTCAGTATTCTCTGTCAAAAGCCAATTGTACATACGTTTACGAAGGCCTATAGCTCCCAATTTGAAATCAGGCAATTTAAAATTTAGCTTCTATTTCCCCTTCATATGCAAACTACTCTCATGTACACTAACCTCAATTGTCTTTTTAAAGTCATTTGGATCATTCGGATCCGAAAAGGGATAAGTCCCAACAAGCATCACATATAGAGTTACTCCGCAAGACCAAACATCTGAAATCTATTATCTCGATAATTAGATAGAACATATGGCTATTAGCAAAATTTAGTACATCACCTAGGAAATCAACAGAATTAACTTATCACCTTTCTGTCGTACGCTTTTCTGCTCAGAACCTCTGGTGCAACATAAGCTGGTGTTCCCACGGTAGATTTTGGTTGAGAATGAAAAACTGATGACTGGCAGTACGCAAATCCACCCAAATAAAAGAGAGGAGGGAAGTGGATTTAGCAGACAGAACATTTTTGTAATGGTATATATCCCAGAGTAATCTGTAAAATTATTACCTCGGAGTACCCAAAATCACATATTTTGACACGTGGCGCTAGACTTCCATCTAACAGTGTATTTTCGAGCTTCAGATCTCTATGGCAGATATGCTGTACAACATCATAGATCGCTAAAAACTAAAACTGTGAAATTCAGAGCTGATACCAAAAACAAAGCACAGACACATACCATTGAATGACAATAGCTAACTCCTGATATTAGTTGTTGGAAGAAAAAACCTTGCCTGGTTCCAAATATAACAGGAAGTGCAAAATGAGTACATAAAATTTACCTATTAACAATTATCACGATGCCATTGGGAAACATCAAGATCTTATCTGCCTCGATAAAGAGTTTGAAACAGAGACCATCCCTTTGAACTGTCATTGGTGATCCTGACACAGGAGTGACGAGTAGACATTCCACTCATAATGAATGTCACTTTTCAGGGTCTCTATCAGATATGGAACCTAAGAAAGTGGATGAGGCACTTGAAGATCCAGATTGGGTTATTGCTATGCAAGAAGAATTCAATCAGTTTGAGAGGCAGAAGGTATGGAAGTTGGTACCCGACCAAAAGGTGAGTCGGTAACAGGCACTAAATGGGTATTCAGAAAAAAGTTAGATGAAGATGGCATTGTAACGAGAAACAAGGCCAGACTGGTAGCTAAAGGTTACTCTCAAGAAGAGGGTATAGATTATGATGAAACCTATGCACCGGTAGCTAGACTTGAGGCAATCAGGATATTTTTGGCATTCGCAGCATATTCAGATTTCAAGGTTTATCAAATGGATGTGAAGAGTGCATTATTAAATGGGGAGCTTGAAGAGGAAGTGTATGTGGAACAACCTCCAGGTTTTGAAAATCTAAATCTGGCTGACTTTGTATATTTTCTATTCAAAGCCCTCTATGGTCTTAAACAAGCTCCAAGGACATGGTATGACACTCACCAAGAGTTTTTACTTGAAAATGGTTTTACTAGAGGTGTTATAGATAAAACTGTGTTTCATAAAATGCATAAATCTGATATGATATTAGTTCAAGTATATGTTGATGACATTATATTTTGTTCTACTAATGATGATCTTTGTAAGAGATTTTTTAAGCTAATGCAGAGTAAGTATGAAATGAGCATGATGGGAGAGTTGGACTACTTTCTTGGATTTCAAGTGAGTCAATGGAAAGATGGTGTATTCATTTGTCAATCCAAGTACATAAAAGAGCTTCTCAAGAAGTACAATATGGAAGATTCAACTCCGGCAAAGACTCCAATGCCAACAGCCTCTAAGCTTGATCATGACAAAACTGGTAAGAAAGTTGACATCACAAGCTACAGAGGTTTGATAGGCTCATTACTTTATCTTACAACAAGTAAACCAGATATTATGTTTACAACATGGTTATGTGCTAAATTTCAAGTGGACCCTAAGGAATCTCATCTTATAGTTGTTAAGAGGATATTTAGGTAACTTAAGGGGACTCCAAATCTTGGAATTTGGTACCCTAAAGGTATAGGTTTTAACCTAGTTGGCTATACAGATTCATATTTTGCAGGTTGTAAGATTGACCATAAAAGTAATTGATGAAGCTGTTACTTTCTTGGTAGAAGGTTGGTATCATGGCATAGCAAGAAGCAGTACTCAGTATCCACATCAACTGCTAAAGCTGAATACATAGCTGCTGGAAGCTATTGTGCTCAAATTTTGTGGATGAGGAACCAACTGCAGGATTATGGTATGTTGTTGTCAAATATTCCAATATTTTATGACAATACAAGCGCCATAGCAATCTCAAACAACCGAATTAGAAGATCAAATTGCAGACATGTTCACAAAACCACGTGATGAAAACATTTTCTCTAAGTTGGTTAGTGAACTTCGGATCTTAAATCTTTCTTATTAATAAATTAGAAGTCAATAACTATAATTTACATTAAATAAATTCACTTGTTATTCAATGTCAATATGATAAGGACATGTGAATTTATGTGTCATTATTTATTTCTTGTAGTTCAAATATTTGTGCGTTTGTACCTAATTGATAAATATTTTAGCATACTTATATTGATAAATTATTTAAAAATAAATTAATCATAATTGGTTAAGTTATGAGTAAAGTTTAGTAGCATAATCTTGATTTAATTATTTGAGACTTTATCAATTCAATAATAAAAGTTTCAATTTTAATAATCAAAGTTGTTATTTGTTAATTTTAGTGGACTTTAAATTATTTAATATTTAAAGAGGTTCATTAAAGTTAACTAGTAATTAGCAGCATAATTTATTTCATAAAAATATAATATTATCAAGTTTAATGATAATAGTTGTATTATTATGAATAAAATTGTGAAGTACGGAAATTTTTTTAAGTACAGAGTTACTTGCGACCACAGTGCACTATAGGTCGCAAGTAAGTACTTAAATTATTTTTGTTCTTGTTACGGGGGATACTAGTCGCAAGTAACTACTTAGATTTGAGTTAGTTGCGACAAGGTTGTTCCCTGCAGTAGCTAAGTAAGACTAAAAACAATTGTATCAGAGTTACTTGCGACCTTAACATCATTGTGGTCGCAAGTAACTACATTGTTTTTCCAAGTTATTGCTTAGGTTACTTGCGACCCCTGTGAACTATAGGTCGCAAGTAACTGTCTTATTTTTTTTCTTCTGCGTTACTGCTATGTATATATGTGATCTCTCAGTTCATATCTTTTTTATATATACATATATACACACAGTCGCAAGTAAGGACGATAAAAGAGAGAATAATTTTCAATCGATTGGAACAGTACCCAAATATTCTGCTAAAATCTCTAAAAATTGCAGATTTGTGAAGCCTATGACCTACTCTATCATTTGACTATAAAATCACACATTTTCACTGGTTAATTTGATAGATCTTAAACTGTGATTTCTAAGGAATAAGGCTCTGTTTGGTTTGTACTTAATTGATTATTCTTCTTATTTGCTCTCTAGTATTCTATTATTGCATATTTGCTCCGCATAAATTTATGTGTTTTGCATATTAGTCTCGTGTTATTATTTCAAGCGCACGATAAATTTGTTTTACGGTCAAAATGTTATTCTCATTTTTAATTAAAATGGTGGATAATATTACGATACCTAAAATAAATTATGTCTTGGTTATAAATCGCAATCCAGCTCACATGGGCTATTTTGAAAATAGGATTCGCTTTTTAGACGAGCACTCGATTGTGCATTATGCTTTAACTACTAATATCTAATTAAATGTTGAGCTTCTCAGAAACATTCACACCTCATCTATAGACACATCAGATGACGATCAACTAAGCTTCACGTTCCCTATTAATGATGAGATAATTGAAATCATTGAGGATGATTTCAATGAACATCTTCATTTTCCTCGGGATGATTTCGATGATTTACCAAGGGACTGGGAAGTATTTAGCTTCTTCAAGGCCATAAGAAGCACCATGCCTAATGACAAATATCCAAAGCACTTCAACAAAAGTCATCTACCCAAACCTTGGAACATATTTTTCAACATTCTGTTCTTCTGTCTGTCTCCCAAGACTGGTGGATTTCATGGACTAACACATTTCATGAGCCTAGTTGGAGTGGCTATTGCTCATAATCTTCGAATCAACTTTGGATGTCTGATAATGCAAAAGATATTGGAGAACCAAGATCAAAAACAAGATTACATCTTACATGTCAGGTTCCTCCAGATTGTTCTCAATGGTAAGCTCACAGAAGCTCAGAAGGCCTTGGTTCACACAAACAATATGGAAAATTCACAAGTCGTGTCCTCAAAAATGGTGGGTAAACTGTTCAGACAAACTCTTTTTTTCCAATAACAACCCCATTCATGTGACAGACTTCATGCAAAATACTTTAACTCCATTGCTCAAGAACCTGTCTCTGAGACTAAAGATGATCACGAACCTGATGCTGAAAATGAGGATGATCAAGAGGCAGAGGCTGAATATGAAGCAGATCTTCAGCCTAATCCTAACGCTCAACTAATGGATGTTGACCAATAATTTGTAATTGCTGAACAGCTAAAAGAGGTTTCTCAACCTGAAACTGCTGAACATCAAGAAGAAACTGAGCCAAATCAACCAGAGAAAAATGTTTAAAGGCTAGAATTCACAGGTATGAATGAATCTTCTATGAGTACTATTTTTGATGATTTTATTGACACTGATTCACGTAATCTTGGTGACTTTCACACACAACTTTCCCGAGTGCAATTACAATCAGGAGGCAGTGAGTTTGTATTCCCACAAATTCATAACCACCCTCTAGAGCCCATAAATACATCTCAAACTCTCTTAACCCAATCCCTGGCGTATAAGGATTCTTTGTGTATAGAGGGAGAAACTGCACATGATAGAAAAAATAAGGAAGGTACTTTGAGTGAACCCACAACTCTGTCTCCAACGAAGGAAAATAGTATCCCCACTAAGACAACTATAACCTCCCCTGTATCTTCCCAAAAGGATACAATGGCTGAAAAGGCACATAAACAGTTATCGGATCCATCTTCTCAACAAGGTGGGTCTATTGAAATTCGCCCGTTAGCCACGGCATCCTGTAATGAGTCAAACACACTCTCAAATCTCAAGCTCTTGAAGTTTTACATGAGTCAATTAGAAGAGCGTTATTTGGTGAGGATGTATTGACGAAAACAGGGAATTCAACCATATTATGGTTATAATATCATGTTCGAGGTCCTTCAATGGATCAACTGCCTTCACAGGTGTTAGGAAAGAGTGTTGTAATCGCTGCGACTTCCAGCACAACACGTGCCTCCCTAGGACTAAAAACCTTGGATACATCTGTGGATATGGGATCCGACATTGGTGCGGATCGGAAACCCATTGGCGATGAACCAGATTCAACTGGTGAGCATACGGGAAAAGTGTCTTCACCGACACTAGAGGAAGCTGAGGAACAGATGCCAAATATGACAGCCTCAGTGATCCTCCCAGAAATTCAAACTCTTGACCAGTCATCTCATGATGACATGCAACTTGTCTTGAACAAGGATCGGAAATCGCGAACTCCCATTACACCACTGTTGACCTCCTTAAGGATGGCTCCAGTGCTTTCTGCAGGTACATCTTCTGGATCTCGGAGCTATGAGCGGAGTGTATCCGTGAGGGTGAGTGAAACACAAACCCTAAACCGAGTGATGGAGTGTTGAGTGATACACTGCGAGAAGCCCGTGAGACACCTACCTCCCAAACTACACCTATAGACATGTCACAATATGTAACCAAATCTTACCTTGAAAAGCAGTTAGCATTTAAAGATAGTTATCTCAAAGAACAACTGGCTCTCAAGGATCAATATCTCAAAGATGAACTGTCTATCAAGGATCACCAGATTCCATATCTTTCCAAACACTTGACCTTCAAGAAGCATCATTTGCTAGTTTACGGGAATTCGTGGAGCAATCTCTCTCTCACTCAGGAAAGGGAAAAGCAATTTCAATATTGAGCCAAAGATCTCAGTTAGCAAGCAAGCGCCAATCCCTGTCTCCTCTGGAATAGATTTTTCCAGTACTGGGCTAAAGACCTCAGTCAGTAAGCAAGTGTCTGTTTCAAAATCACCTACTCAAGAGATCCCTTGTCTTGATCTTGCCTGCTCAATCAACCCCAGCTCTGAAGGATAACACAACTTAGGGGGAGAAATGGGTGGAGCAAGAAAAAGTAGTTGCTGTTGTGAACATAATTCAAGATGCTTTTCAAGCAGCTGATTCTGGATATGATGAGTTTGGAGATGAGCTTCAAGAAGAAAAGGAAAGAAAAAGAGGAGAGGATTGATCGAAAGGTGTTACTAAAGTTAAGACATACTGCTGAGAAGAGTTCTACGACTCAGGGGTAGAAATCAACATCAAAACAAGATCATTTGAGCAAAGTCATTACAACTCAGAGGAATCTTCTGTCGGAGATATATCCTCCAAAGCCCCTATTCTCAGAGTATGAACTGGAGAAAGGAGAGATAGACGAGAGTGATGTTCCTAAGGGGTATGAACCTAGATTTGAAGAAGTGGTCACGGAGGAGAGAAAGATTATCTCTGAGGACTAGGAATATGAAGATGAAGATGCCTTCTCGGATGACTGTTTGTTCTATGGATTACAGGAGAAATTCAACCGATCTTATGAAGAAATTCAAGGAGAGATTGAAAGATCAAGAGCTAGAGTGCAAAGAGCCATACAGAGAAGGGAAGCAAGAGAAGCAAAAGAATCATATCTTCGGGCAAACAGGAGAGGAAAGGAATGGGATGAGATAAAAGGAAAATGGACAAATCTGAAAACTATTATAAGTTAGAACCTGACAACCGGAATCTTCTAAATACTATGGAGAAGTACATAGAGGATTATCCCAATATTCATGAGTTCTATGATCAGTTTAATAGGATAATCACTGGTATCACTGTGAATATTCTAAAGAATGGATGGAAAATCACTGTCGATCACAGAGATGGACTTCATATAAATATCTCTACTAGTGTATTAAAGAAGCTAAATATTGTGGAACTGTTTGTCTTAGCATCAAAAATCCCTTGGTTGAAAATGAATGAGAATGAATACTTCAGAGACAAGCTTCAGAAGATGATGATGGATGTGTCTCCTCAAGCATTCTCTTATCCATTCGTGATCAAAGTATTTGCAGATTGCAGAATGCAGAACATCACCATGTATGATCAACCTATAAGATCCATTCGTTATCTACAACTCACTTTCCTGGAAAGTAAACTCAGGAGCAAAAGAGCAAAATTGGAGGCACCAGGAGTCAAAAATTCAGTAGCAGGCTTTAGAGCTGCTAAAGTTCTATATGTTTACAAGCTCAATGATAAAATGATCAGGGATACAGAGAAGGACATGAAGAAAATTAAAAGAAATTATCTTGATATGGTGTTCATAAATGGAGAGCCATAAATTAATCTTCTTAAAGATAGTGAACCTATCATCAGCACTGACAGTGAAGGGGATCTAGTCTTTGAGATCAACAAAGCAAAGATTAAGATCAATAATTTCAGAACAAGCGGATCAGAATCATTACATCAAGCCTTGATGGATGTTAGACTATCCACATGTAAAAAGGACAAGATTGCTTTGATTTCAATCATAAGAATACTTGATGAGGTAGTGGAAGAAGAATCGATTAACGACACCAAAAGAGTACGAGGACATCCTAAAAGGATAACAGTCTTCATAATGTCAAAAAGATCTACCATGTTATTTGAACCCATTCCTAAGTGCTCCAAAATCAGGTATCTCTAGTTGATACTTAATTAACTGAATAATCCACCTCCCATTAAAGCACTTGAAATAGAAGCTCGTGATTTGGTCCAAGCTAGACTGAATGACATTCTGGATAGAAGTAAAGGATCATCTCTCCCACACTCAACAAAATCAACAGATCCTAGAAAGAAAGCTACCAAGAGAAAGCCTGATCAGACTCAATCCATTCAAGAAGGAGAAGGTAGTAAAGGCAAGAAGCTCAAGAAAACAAAAACAAAGAAGAGATAGATTATCCGTTTAGGCTAGAGGAACACTTCTTTGTAATTTGTAATTTAAGAAATCTGGAATTGAATATGTAATCCAGAATGTATTTAATATCTTAATCTGTTTTGAGATTGTACTTTTTCATATTGTCATTTGAGTTATCCTTAGGGATTGCTTGTCAAACTCTAACAATCAAATAGGGGGAGATTGTAAAGCATAATGTAACGTAATATGTAATCGAGGAATTATAACTCAACATGAAACAGAAAAAGATAAACAATATTAAATTATGAAACATAGGAACCCTAATGATGAAGACTAGATATATACAAAGAATCAAAAGATGGAATTGATGTTTTAAGTTCATAATCAAGTCATGGGAAGAAGTTCATTAACATGTTCAAGCCTCCATAAAGAATAAGATATCGAAGGACTTCCAGTGTCAGTGAAATGATTTGATTTGAAGTATTGAAGATCAAGGGTTCAGTGATTGAAGCACTGAATAATCAACCAAGGTGTATCAGCTCAGCATTACAAAAGAATTTGAATTAAATCAATTCATGTTAGTTGTTTGTGAACCAGACCAGTGCACCAAGCATCAGCATATTAGAGAAGGTTTAATTCAGTTATACAGAAAGATCAATATTGATACAATTATTAGAGTCAAGAATTTTTCTAAGTCAAAGATCCACTGCCAAGACAACTAGATCGCAAGTAAGTTGCAAGAAACAAAAATTGGCTAAGGAAAAATAGCTTACTATCCTGGTCGTAAGTATCTCATTCAGGGAGCTACAGGTCACAAGTAACTTTGTGACTTGGGAAATATGCATCCTCCTAGAAGCACAAGGTTGTAAGTAACCTGTACAGGGAAAAACAGGTCGCAAGTAAGTATTAGAGATGAAATTAAGGAAAAATCTTACACAGGTCTCCCTAGGTCGCAAGTAACTTTGCCCTAGGGAACTAGGTCGCAAGTAAATGCTAAAGGAGAAATTTGCTAAGGCAAAACCACCTGTGAATGTTCTGGTCGCAAGTAAGTGACTAGAAAAGGCTACTGGTGGTCGCAAGTTAAGTAGCAACCAAAGAACTCTCTCTTGTCGCAAGTGACTACTTGGTTGTGTTATTGTGAATTATAAATGCAGCAATTCAATGATTTGAATGGACAGAAATGTGCCACCTTCCCTAAGGAATTGAAGTCGAAAAAGCAGAAAATGAATACAATTTCATTTGGTAATCTTCCTCAGCCAACAGAAAGTATTTTAGGGGAGCTCCATTAAAGACTTCATTTATTAAGCTTGTAAACACAAAGTTGTGATGTTGAATGTATATTAATAAAATAATATATTTCTCGAATTATTTTGTGTCTATTTTAATTCCGTACTTATAACGAAGAACTTGAAACGAATCGAAAAAGATTGTAGGTATCGTATTCAACCCCCCCCCCCTTATACGATACTTTGGAAGCGGCTTATGTTGATGAACGGTTATACAACTGTGGTATTTATGAATTAACATCATAAGTGGAAGCTTAATTTCCATCTCAATATGTGACTTTGGATTGTGTTACATATTTAGCTCCTGGCTACTGCTGTTTTATTGATCTACGACTGTATACCTCTACAATCATCTAGTACTTCATGATTGTAATTCAGGCTGAGCACAACATTTTCATGCACTCATTTTACATATTAAGTGTAACTTGTGTATTTGGCGATTCCTTATTTAGCGCTACGCATAACTCATTGGTAACCTCTATTTTGATCAAGAAAACCGATAAAATGAATATGTTAATGAAGGCTACAGATTCAAAGATTCAGATAAGAGGAAGAAACTTATAATTCTTAACCGCTCATGTTATTTTGGTGATTGATTTTCTAATATGCTAGTTTTAACCTGTGTCAGAGGGAGTAAAACACCAGGGAAGGTTTGGACCCTCCCTGAAATTGGTCCAAATTGTTTTTTTAAGAAAGCCCAATGTAAAAGTTCCCCAAAAAATACACATTCACAAAAACTCACGCATCAGCACATACACATCAATGAAAAATTCAGAAAACAGAGAAATGTGATAAGAGAAGAGAGATGTGACCGAGAGAGATGTGATAATAGTGAACAAAAACGGATAAGTGATAATAGTTTGTAACATGATAGGGGACGAATGGTTAAATGTTTAAATAATGTATTGATAATATATATTGAGCGTTATATTTTCCTAAGCGTGAAAACTGAAGATGTACTTCAAACGTCCGGAGTGTAGACGGGAGCGCTGAAAACATATAATTGTAATAAAATATGTTTTTCATGATATTATTTTGCACTTTTCTACTTTTAGTTGAGAATTTTTTTAGCTTATATTCGCCTTCTCTCTGATTTCAACAACTCTCATTCTTTACACTTCTTTCGAGCCGCTTATCACTGCTTTAGGTAGCACTATGGCCTTCAAAAAAAATACAATTTTGCTTTTGTAAAAATGTAAATTTTAATTATTTTTTGCAAAACGACTTTTTTGGGAAAAAAGGTATGCAATTTTACAATTGAAATTAACCAAATCAACTTTATTGAAAATTTAGGAATAATAATCAGTGGTTTAAAATTGCATTTAAGGTTACACCCTTACAAAATCTTGTATCTGTAATAGTTTTTGGTTGGGATTTGCCTTTAATATTGGATTTGTTAAATCAAATGTACCCTTGTTAAATGTAATCAAAAATAGTTTTAATTATTTTGCTGAAACAAAAGTCTCATTTTCTCGAGTTACAAACCATATTTTATTGCGTATATTTACAGAAAACAGCAAAATCGTAAAAAAACTTTAAAAAGTTAGCACTTTTGCTCATTTTCCTTTATTTAAATAATTCATAAATAAATAAACTTCATAGAAATTTTAGAAAATTTAAACAACACATCTCACAAGAAAACAAACACCCATATTTCGCCAAAAACATTTCCTATACTTTTTCATAAAAAATAATAAGAAAATATTTAATCTACATAATACGTTACACCAACATAACAGATATGGGCACACATTGTCAAACACAATAAATCACAAATTTCCAAAAAATTCTTCTCAAGGTTGTACTAGGGGTGAGTAAAACTGAACCGAAACCGAGAAACTGAACCGAATCATATAATTTCGGTTTTGTTTGGTTTGAGTTTTTCAAAAATTTCGGTTAATTCGTTTTTTCGGTTTGAACCGAAATAATATTGGTTCAGTTCGGTTAATCTAAAAATAAATTAGTTTTAACTAAAATAACCGAAATCCAAAATATATATTTTTTTGAATTATTATATATATATATAATGTAATGCAGTAAATATAAACAAAAAACAGACTGTATGTATTTTCAATTGGTTAGAATGTATGTATCTTCAGTTTTTTACATATATAATATAATATGTATTCTTTTAACATTTCCAATTATTTTTTGTTTCCATTTTAAATTATTTTGATAAAATTTTCAAATATTTCGGTTTTTCCGAAACCAAACCGAATTAACCAAAATAATTCAGTTCGGTTTGTGCATAAGTTTGGTTCGGTTCGGTTCGATTACGAAAAAATTATCACTTCGATTTTCGGTTAATTCGGTTCGGTTCGGTTTCTGACCGAACCGACCGGACGCTGAGCCTTAGGTAGCACTATGGCCTTTAAATATAGGTATTTAATTTTTTTATAAGAAACGTAAATTTTTAAAAAAAATTGCAAAACAATTTTTTTTTTAGAAAAAGACGAGCTATACAATTTTACAACTGAAAATAACCAAAATTAATTTTAAAAACAAATTGAAAATAATAATAATCATGAGACTACTCTAATAAAAACCAATTTTAGAATATAAAATAGAAACTGAATAATATTTTTTTAAATTACTTTGAAATATATCAAATATGGTATGCAAATTGATCGTTGAGTGATGGAGAAAAGTACAGTGAATTCGGATTTAAAAAAAAACATACCCTTTAACGGGAAAAATCAATTTAAAACGGAGGCGGAAAATTGAGATTGTCTGTAGGGTGCAAATTAGTTGGGTGTGATGTTTTAAAGGGAACCGGACATTAAATTAAATTGATCTAATGATTTAGATTAATTTCTAGTTTGTATTCTAATTTAATTTTTATTTGATCATTTGCCTAATAATCCTACTTAGTTTAAAATTATATTTAAGGTTGCACCCAATTTACAAAATCTTGTAATTGTAACTGTATTTGGTTGGAAGTTGCATTTTGGATTTGTTAAATTAAATGTAATCTTCTTAGAGATTGTTTGGTTCGACTCATATTTCGAACCCATATTTAGTGTTTAGTTGACTATTTTAAAATTAGATATGATTTCTTATACTCATCTAGAATCAAATTTGATACATGTGAATTTAAGAGAGTACTATGAGGTATAAATTAAATTTCATTATCTCATTTTTATTTATAAAGTTGAATACAATCTTAAAACATATATCTTAAATATCATGTTGTTTAATTTTAAATAAGTTATGCTTATTTTTATTTAATTCAAATTATTAATAATTTTTTTGATTTAAATATTATAAATGAACATTGAATTTTAAAATTTTAATTTTTAAATCACTTATATGTATTTATTTTTGTTTGTATGTTATATAAAAACTTAAATTCGACATATGCAATATATAAAAGTTTGATTCAATCAATGAATCAAAAATATTTAATTTAAATAGATTTCATTCCATCACCGAAACAAGACATGATATGAGGATTGATTTCTGAACCTCATGCCGGCCCAACCTGATTCCTTATTTCAAACCCATATCGGCTTCTAAACCAAACGACCCTTAAATGTAATCAAAAACAGTTTTAATTATTTTGCATAAGCAGAAGTCGCACTTGGTTACAAACCATATTTTTATTACGAATATTTATAGAAAGCAGCAAAATTGTAAAAAAGCTTTAAAAAGTTAGCATTTTTGATCATTTTCCTTCATTTAATTAATTCATAAATAAATACATTTCATAGAAATTTTAGAAAATTCAAACAACACATCTCACAAAAAAATAAACACCCATACTTCCAAAATAAATAAATTCCTCTACTTTTTCATTAAAAATAATAAAAAAATATTAAATCTAAAAATAAGTTACACCAACATAACACATATTGACACATATTGTCAAACACAATAAATCACAAAGTTCCAAAAAAATTCATCTCTGGAACCCACGAGTTCGCACCAAAAAACAAATTTGTATCTACCACCCTCAAAATTAAAAAAAAACTCCAAAAAATAAAATAAATCACAAATTATATTACAACCTCGGACCCCCTTGTCTGATAAAAGACAAACTTGCAATTCTCGCCACCTTCTACAGTTCTACTCCTTCTTCTTCCGACAACGACTACTACATCTTCGCGATTTCCGTGGTAACATTCTTTTTACCCCCAATCTCAGTTTTACTGTCTGGAAATATTTGTTTTTAACTTCATTTTTTATGTAAGTCATTTCAGTTCTAGTGTTCGTTTTATAGTTCATGTGATTTTACGTAGTTTTTGAATTTTAATTACATGATGTTAATTAGGGTTTTGAATTTGTGATTATTTAGATTATTTTACTGTAGTTATACATTTTTAACTCCACGTTGATATGATTTTTTTAATTGTAGCATTCGTTTTATAGTTGGTGCAATTTTAAGTGATTTTTTTTTTAATTTTGATTGAATGGTTTGAATTTGTGAGTTTTTGTTGTGTGTTGTTGTTTCAACTCCATGTTAATGTAATTCCTGTTGAATTCGTGTAATTTACGTGATTATTGGTTCTTGATTGTTTTTAATAAATGATGTGGATTGAGGTTTTGAATTTGTGATTGTTTGTAGTGTGTAATTATTTTTAACTCCATGTTAATGTAATTCATATCAATTTAAGCTTTGGTTTCGTATAATTTAGGTAGTTATTGATTTTTAACCATTTTTAAGTGAATGATGTGGATTAAGGTTTTGAAGTTACGATTGTTTACGGTATGTAATTATTTTAACTCCATAGTTGATGTCATTGATTTCGATTCAAGCCTTTGTTGCATGTAATTTATGTAATTGTTGATTTTTAAGCATTTTTAAGTGAATGATGTGAATTAAGGTTTTGAATTTGTGATTGTTTACGGTATGTAATTATTTTAACTCCACGTTAATGTCATTCTTTTTTATTCAAGCCTTTGTTGCATGTAATTATTTATGTGATTGTTGATTTTTAAGCCATTTTTGGTTAAATGATGTAAATTTGGGTTTGAATTTGTGATATAACTGGTTTATGATTACAGATATGGAGCCAACGGAAGATTGGGGAAACAAATCATGGGCGGTGGATTGTGCGTGTGGAGTGAATTTCGATGACGGAGAGGAAATGGTGAATTGTGATGAGTGTGGAGTGTGGGTGCACACGAGGTGTTCGAGGTACGTAAAGAGCAAAAAAGTGTTTACGTGTGAGAAATGTAGGAGGAAGAGTAAGAGGGGTGAGAATATTGAGGACGAGGTTGCTGATAGTTTGCTTGGAATGGCGAATAAGAGTGGGGAGAATGTGGGGTCTAGCAGGACTGACTTGGATAGGGAGGGTTCCGAGGGAGGAGAGGGCGCATGTGCAAGGAGTGGTTGGTGGGGAAAGCGCGGGAACGGGGATTTTTGGGTCGGCAGTTGTGGAGGGCGAGCGGGTATGTACATAAGAAGTTTGGTTTTCAGTATAAGGAGTTTGATTGGAATGACGGGAATGAGACTGGTGGTAATGAGGGTGGTGGAAATGAGCTTGGTAGTGAGGGTAGTAATTGGGGAGCGTTGTCTTTGTTGAATAATTATAAAGCGGGGGGTGTTGGTGGTAGTGTAAGTTTTGGTGCGGGGAAGAGAACAAGAGATGAAGAAAGTAATAAAAAGAAAAGGGAGGAAGGCGAGGACGGCGAGGAAGTTAATGACAATACAACTACCACTTCTAAGTTGATGCATAGAAGTAAGACAGTTGACCATTTAGATTATCAACCATCATCGAAGGTCAACCTCACACTACAGGAGGATCAGTCAAGCACTCTAAACACTCCTGCAACAATAAGTGATGAAGAGGTCTGAGTCAAGCTGGCGTTTTGTTGTCATGTTTTCTTGAAGTTCCTCTGCTAATGTTTTGCTAATTTCTGTTTCATCTTTTGCAGCTTGCATTATTATTGCATCAGGAGCTTAACAGATCTGCAAGAGTCTCGCGGGTGCCACGCATGCGGCATGCTGGTAGTTTACCCCAGTTAGCTTCTCCGACTGGTGCAAGCATGCTCATGAAGCAGTCACCATCTAATTCTGTGGGAAAAGACCGTGGTTCGGTAAGTTGCACTGTCACTTTTAATTTCATTTATACTAGTGATTTCTCAATTACATTAATCGTTGTGCTTAAACAATACAAATATTCATTTCGCCCTTGGTAAGGCCCGTCCTTGTTAAGTTAGTTGTGTACTGATTTTTTTCCTTTTATATCCTTGTTGATTTAAATATAACGTGATAAGTACTGTTATAGGGTGTTAAGTAACCATCTATAATTAAAATCCTAAGGTGTTGGGAGGCGTCCTCAATTGGGTTATATAACTGTAATATCTTGCGCGACATGTCTTAGATATATAACTCTAAAATCACTTTGTTTTTAAGAATCAAACTTTAAAGCGCATAATGAGTATGCGTTTCCATAAACGTGATAAAAAACAAAGTACTGTTTTAGTTATGTTTCCATAGCTAAAACTAGGTACTGTTGACACCATAAATGTTTATCTCATCCTTCCAATTGGTTGATATTAATCGCTTACGTGTCATTCTTTATTGATGTTTTTATCAATGTTTATGTCTGGCCTTTTATGGCAAATTTTGAGAAATACTGCACCCAATATCATAAAAGGAAAAATATGGCCCTTTATGGCACAGAAAAACGAGTCTTAGACATGTCTTCTTTTAAAACGCAAAGGCGTGCAACGTTTCTTATATTTATAACTCTGAAGTCACTTTTTTTTAAGAAACAAACTTTAATGCGCATCATAAGTATGCGTTTCCAAAAATATGATACACAGTGGCGTGTTTGGAAGACGTCACATGCAGTAGCGGTTTTACTAAATTGTAATGGATACCTGTACATAGTGTTTTGGAATGGTTCCACACAACTGGTAATGTGTGGAGTCGACTCTGTGATCTTCACTTGAATGCACTACAAATGAACCACTGAACCAGATATATGCTTTGGCAAGATGTGAAACACACAATATTATAATGTGTCACATGTGGCATTAAGGGCCTTTCTATCCAGTTTATACTTTTTGGGCAATTTTCCTTAGATATCTATTAAGTTTCATCCTCTAATGATGTCATTTCTCATTTTTAATATTACTTGCACGGTTAATTTTCATATCTAATGAAGGTGAAGTGAAGCCTGAGGAGATTATATAAAAATAACCATGTTAAGGTAATGTCTTACATTGCCGAGGGTATAGCTTTGTACTTCTTTAGCCTAGTGGTATCCATCTTCCCTTGGTAACAAGAGGGCGAGAGATTGACCTTGTGTAGACAGCATTTATGACAGGCTGACAGTGTGAGTATTAAATTTTCTGTAAATGACCGATAATCGAAAAAAGCTATAGTGGAAAAGGATGAGTAAAAACAGTTTAAAATTTTCAATTGTTCCTTTTTTCTTTTATAAATGATAATGACTGCTCGACTTAGCTTAATGGTAGTATCTGTTGTTGTTTTTAACAATAAAGGTTTCCAAAAGAAAAGGAAAAAGTGTAGCAACATAGGGAACTCAAAATTCTCAAGAGCTCCAGGATGAATCTAAGAGTATGAAGAGATCACTACTGCTGCCAGTTCAGAGGACCAATGACTCGGCTCGCACAGAAAATTCTATTACCATGAGGGTAGTGGACAATGGGTCAGCACCAGCCATACAATCTGCTAACAAGAGTAATCCTCCTGCAACTAGCAAGCAGCATGTGTCTTCCAGATGTAAATCGACTCAAACTGCCTCTGATGATGACTCTGGCACTGAAAACCGTGTGACCTACCGCACCTTACCAGGTTATTGCTTTAAGTTCTAGATTCTTCACATATTTGAGAAAGATATAGCTGTTGGTCCCAGATTAAAACCACCAGCAACAAGCTTATTACAGATGCAATACTCACACACAACACACTCGTTTAAAACAGAGGAAATGCAGAACTCCACTTCTTATTTATTAAACAAACACAGTACATTTATATTAAAAGTACTTGGAAATAAACAAAACAACTAACTCCTAAAGACCAGCAACAAACTCCTAAATATAGTCCACTACTTCCACTTATTCTCCTGATCCTAAAAACACTGAAAACCACTCTTTGACTACTTCCCTAACGGCTACTACTGCTATCTGGTGTAAAGAACATTCAGGCAAAATACAAGTTCAAATTATTTTCCAACACACTCTCCCGTAATTTGAACTCGATTCTGCAGATTCTGGATTCCAAGCAATGCTCGCATTCTCTCGAACTTCATCGTAGACATGGGTTTAGTCAATATATCCGCACATTGCTTTTCAGAACACACATGCTTGATCAAAATCTCTCCTCGTGCAACACATTCGCGTATAAAGTGGTAGCGAATATCAATGTGTTTGCTTCGTCCATGGAAGACCGGATTTTTCGCCAAATCAATGGCAGACTTGTTATCTATATATATAGTAACTGGACAGTGCTTCATATCACCTATCTGGGTAAGTAAATTTCGCAGCCACACACCTTGACATGCTGCTGCAGTTGCAGCCATGAATTCTGCTTCACAGGATGATAAAGCCACGCACCTCTGTTTTTGTGATACCCAAGTAATCAAACTTTCATTTAAATAAAATGCCATTCCCCCTGTACTTTTTCTATCCTCGACATCTCCCCCAAGATCACTATCAGTATAGCCAGACAATATATAGTTTCCAGTCCCTCTCCTGTAAATTAAACCATAGTTTAGAGTACCTTTTACATACCGCAAAATACGCTTTGCTGCGTTCAAATGCATCGTAGTGGGACGCTCCATAAACTGGCTAATCATCCCTACCGAATACACTATATCTGGTCGTGTATGGACCAGATACCTCAGACCCCCTACCAGGCTTTTGAACATCGTGGAATTGACTGTCTTCCCCGTCTCATCTTTAACCAGCTGCACCTTTGGTTCCATTGGATACTTTGACGGATTACAATCTGTCATTCCGGCCTTTTCAAGCAGCTTCTTCGCGTACGCAGTCTATTTTAGCTCTGTGTAGTCCTTCTTTTGATCAACTTCGATTCCCAAATAATAAGATAACCTTCCCAAATTACTCATTTCAAACTCATCACTCATTTGTTTCTTAAATCTTTCAATATTTGCAACGCTTGTGCCAGTAACTAGAAGATCATCAACATACACCCCTATAATTAAGGACTCATTCCCCGTCTCGTCTTGTGTAAACAGCGTGCTCATATGGGCATTTAACGAAGCCAAGTTTCTCCAGACACTTACTTAACTTCGCATACCACGCACGAGGTGCCTGCCGCAGTCCGTACAGTGCTTTCACTAAGCGATACACCATGTGCCTTTTGTTTTCTTTCACAAATCCCTCAGGCTGCGTTACATATACAGTTTCCTCCAAATCTCCATTTAAAAAGGCGGATTTAACATCTAAATGGTGCACCTGCCACCCGTTTTTTGCAGCAAGTGCCAGCAAAAGTCTCACGGTTTCCAGTCGAGTAACCGGTGCGAACACCTCCTCAAAATCTATGCCTTGCCTTTGAACATAACCTCTAGCTACGAGTCTTGCTTTGTGTTTGGTAATGTTCCCGTCAGCATTCCTCTTAACTTTGTATACCCATTTCAGGTTGATCGGTTTTTGTCCAGGAGGTAACTCTTCCAGTTTCCAGGTGTTATTCTTTTCTATTGCTTCGATTTCATTTTTCATGGCCTGCACCCATGATTCATCATGTGCTGCCTGTTCATAGCTCCCGGGTTCATCCACTCCACATAATAACAATTCCTCCTCTAACTCGACTTCTTGAGTCTCGTTATAAATGTCACTAAGCAGTCTGAAATTCCTTGGATGATCGCTGCTGCTACTCGAATTCCCAGAATTTCCAGTGGCTGAACCCTGATCTTCCAAGTCTGTTTGTGCAGTAACTGACCTGGTGGGCGTCTCTGCTCTCGTGGTCTCACTAGTGCTCACACTACCTCTTTCTGAGTGACCATAATTTTCACCACCATATTCATTAGTGGCATTCTCAGTGAGATCTTCATTTTCTGCACTTGACCAATTCCCCGTCACATTGAAAGAAGCCTGATTAGAAAACTCTTCGTTTTCATCTTGCATCTTACTCCAGTTCCAACCTTTGCTCTCCTCAAACACGACGTCCATGCTCACTACAATTTTCTTTAACTCTAGGTCGTAGAGTCTGCAAGCTTTTGTGCCTGGTTCCGTACCCAAATAAATCACTTCTCTACTTCTATCATCCAATTTGGTTGTGTACACATTTGGCACTTTCATGTGTGCCACACAGCCAAACACTCGGATGTGACTTACGTCCGGTTTATAGCCTTTCCACACCTCATACGGGGTCTTGTTTGACACAGCCCGTGTTGACAAGTGATTAAGCACGTATACGGAATGTCGTGCAGCCTCTCCCCATAAATTAGAAGGCATGTGCATCTCTTTCAAAAAGCTACGAGTCATTGCCACTACCGTCCGGTTTCGACGTTCTACGACTCCATTTTGTTGTGGTGAATAAGGGGCTGTAAAATGCCTTACAATACCACTTTCTTCACAATAAGCATTGAACTGATTAGAACAAAATTCCCCACCCCTATCAGTTCTCAATATTTTAATCCTTTCATCTGTATTCTTTTCGATAAACATTTTGAATTTCTTAAATATCCCTAGTGCTTCATCTTTGTTTCTCAACATGTAAAACCACATAAATCTACTATAATCATCAACCAACAATAAGAAATATTTATTACCCGCCTTTGTTTCAGGTGTGATTGGACCACAAAGATCCGCATGAATCAGTTCCAGAATTCTTGTAGCTCGATATTCTTCCTGGCTTGGAAACGATCGTCTCGTTTGTTTTGCCATTAAGCATCCTGAACACAGCTCCTTAGGTTGCACCAATTTTGGTAAGCCTCGTACCATATCGTTGTCAGACAACATCTTCATGGCCCTATAATTCACATGACCCAAACGCAAGTGCCACAATCTTGAAGATTCCTCAATCGTGGACAACAAGCAGTTGGAACCACTGGACTCCAGAATGATTTTATAAAGTTGATTACTTGTTCTTTTAACTTTCATGAGCAGCTTATGATTACTGTTACCTTTTCATCTAACTCCTTGAACTTCAACTTTGTCCCCGTCATATGATTACTTGCGCCTTATCCAAATACCACACATCAGACTCAATTTCTTTGACTTTGTTTTGATTTAGCCTTGGCACGACTTCTCCTTCATTTAGTAATAGTGTATTTGTCTCACATTCGGTCAACAATAGTGCTGGCTCATCATCTTGACTCTGCACCAGGTTCACTTCTGATCTTTGCTCTTTCTCCTGTTTGGGCTTACGGCACTCGGCTGCAAAATGGCCGTAGTTCTGGCAGTTAAAACATCGTACTTTACTCTTGTCACGCACTCCTTGATAGCTACTCGAACCACTGGTTTTTCTGAGTCTTTCTCTTAAGCCACTCTTCCCTAGTGAAAAGTAGTTTTCCTTCATTATTTTCTCATTTCATCCACTCATCCTCAGTCAACATTAGTTGCCCACTGTTATTCTCCGGTTGTCCCCGAAGTCGCTCCTCATGAGCTTTGAGTGAGCCCACGGTCTCCTCTATTGTCATCTCATCCAACTTTCCAAATTATTCTATGGCAGATGTGATATGCATGAACTTTGCCGGAGCTGCTCTCAGAATTTTCTTCACCACATAGTTTTCTTCCACGGTTTCTCCCAAAGTGCGGATATTTGTTACCAACCCGTTAAGTTTCATACAGAACTCATCAATAGTTTATGTTTCCCTCATACTTAGATTCTCGAATTCTGACCTCAGTGTTTGAATTTGAGCCTTCTTCACTCTATCCGCTCCCAGGCTCATTGTTTTAATTGTTTCCCACGCGTCCTTGGCAGTCTTTTTCTCAGCAACGGCCAACAAAACATCCTCAGGTATTGCTTGGTAAATGGCAGCCAATGCCACCTTGTCCACTTTGTCATCAATTACAGCTTTCTGGTCTGTGGGCTCGACAGCCTCCCAAATCCCATGACCCAACATATAGACTCTCATCTTAAGTGACCACGCCGTGTAATTTGCTTTACTCAACATCGGGTAACTCAGCATCACCATTCCGTCTTTGCCCTTCATCCCTTCCATTGTCTGCGGTCTTGGCATGAACTTTGGCATCCACTAGATTAATCGGGGCTCTGATACCAGATGTTGGTCCCAGATTAAAACCACCAGCAACAAGCTTATTACAGATGCAATACTCACACACAACACACTCGTTTAAAACAGAGGAAATGCAGAACTCCACTTCTTATTTATTAAACAAACACAGTACATTTATATTAAAAGTACTTGGAAATAAACAAAACAACTAACTCCTAAAGACCAGCAACAAACTCCTAAATATAGTCCACTACTTCCACTTATTCTCCTGATCCAAAAAACACTGAAACCACTCTTTGACTACTTCCCTAACGGCTACTACTGCTATCTGGTGTAAAGAACATTCAGGCAAAATACAAGTTCAAATTATTTTCCAACAATAGCAACGTACAGATTAAGAAAAAGAAGTACTGTAAAAGGAAACCACTAGATAAATATAAAAATAGATCCGGTCTATGATATTCTCTTCTTCATTTCCTCATGCATGAATCCTTGTCTATAGGATTGCTCTCAGAGATTGTAACCAAGCCCATGACTTATAAGGAGCTTTGCGATGCTGTTTTACCGGTATGTGTGAAATGTCTTTGTTCACGTTAAACATGAAAAAGATACAGTCTCACAACTTTCTGATTCTCTGTGCAGCACTGGCCTCACTTGAGGAAGAAGAATGGTGATTGTTATGCCTATTCCATCCACTCACAGGAGGTCCTTGACTGTCTGAGGAGCAGAAAATCTTGGGCCCGCCTTGTTGATCGAGGTCCCAAGGTATGCCATTGTAATCATTAGCAACTATTTCTAGTTCTGCTTTCTAGTTCTGCTTAAATCAGCAGGAACACTGTTTGATGTTTCACTCTTGTTTAATTATCGATCAATGATTACAAACGAGTCATGGCCCGTATAAGAGATGGAAGAAGTGCTATTTATTAATGTTACTTTGTTCACTAAAGGTTATAGAATCATACGTTTTTATGTATACTCATTCACCATGCCCCTTGTTTTTAGATGTCTTTTTTATCTCAATTGTTATTAAGTATGTTAAATTGATTTTTAATTATTGCACTAGTCAAATGTTGGAAGGAAGCCCCGCCGGTCCGATGCTGAGGGTCTTAGTATTGTGGAATCATTCATTGGCCACATACCCAAGGGTAAGAGGCAGATGAGGAAGCGGCGCAGAGAGTTAGCGCTGCAAGAAGGAGATCTCAAGAGTGTGGACGGTGATGATGTCAGCAATGGTGAAGATAGCTTGAGTTCTAGTTCCAGTAGTGGGGAGATGGGCTTGTCCAGTGGCGATGGTGGAACAGGTTCGAATGGGGGGCCATCTGGAGTTTATGCTTCAGAGTAGTTTCGTAAGTGTTGTAGTTTTTTTTATGATCTTCATGCCGGAAAACTCCGACGTTGTTCGAGTTTTACCAAGTACAGACTTTTCTAGAACTTGGAAGGTGTTCTGTGTTATACTGTAGTTTTTATGAGAAGTTCAGAACTTGGAAGGTGTTCTCTATCAGACTGTAGTTTTTATCAGGAGTTTAAGAATAGTTTTGAAAAAATTTACATTTGGATTTATGTCAGCGTTTCGTGGATTACCATGGATATATGTTGCTTCTGTTTTTATCATGTTTTAAGACACCCCTGTGAAGCCAAAATTTATGGTTTCGCCCTTGGAAACAATACACGGTAGCCAGCGGCGGATTCAGGCCCGATTTCACCGGGGCACCATATACTTAAGTGACCATGTTACTTTTAGTGGTCTAAATTCAATTCTTTTTTGGTCAATTTCACTAGAAACCTGACATAGTAAAGAAATCAAGACAACACACTCTAGATTTTTTTTGATACTGAAAATTAATATTTCAACCAATTATTCTCCAATTTATTGATAATCATATAATTATAAATAAAATCAAATATGACTCAAATTATGAAAAAATTATTAATATTATAGAAAATCTAAATTTTTTAGTGGGGTACGATAAAAAATATATATTTATACTTTTTTTTAAAAAAACCGCTAATTTTTGGTTATCAGGGCAGGGCAGAGGGGCAGGTGTCCCTGCTGACCCTATATGAATCCGGCCCTGACCGTAGCAATTGACAAAGTAACTCTACAGTACTATTGGTTGAACAATTGTCTTCTCAACTTTGTTCATATCTGTATATCAAGTAATCTAGGTAGTAAAAGTTCATTACGCAGAAAAGAAACTACAGAGTGCATAATACTAGAAGATTAAGGAGTCTGTTTCATTAACAGATACAGATATACCAACGACAACGATACGTTGATACTCAACTCGGTCACAAGAACTAGCTATCAGAATAGACAAAACCTTATAAGCAAGAAGATCATCAGAAATATTTGATCTTGTTCTCATTTTTTACATATGCCACTTGAGATCTTGAAGAAAAAACATGGCTATTATGAAAGTCTACTGATCGAAGATATTATGAAAGAGGTCTGATCGTTTTCCATCATTCTAGTTGTTCACAGTTCTGCCAACGCTTCCATTTTGAGATCTTGTAAGCTGTTTCTGAATAATTCACTTGATAAATTTGAATAAGTGATGCACTTCCACAATTGACGCGAGAAGTTCCATATTGAGATCTTGTAAGCTGTTTCTGAACATATTATCCACTTGATAATTCTGAATAAGCAGCCACTTTCACAATTGACACACATAATCCACTTGTATGATATAATTCAGGGCAGAAATTATTACCTTTTCAGGGTTTGTGATGAAAATCTTAGACAATAGATGCCTACATTCCATGGAAATCTGAATGCAGTTTGGTATCAAGAATGGGGCTTTCAGTATTCTCTGTCAAAAGCCAATTGTACATACGTTTACGAAGGCGTATAGCTCCCAATTTGAAATTAGGCAATTTAAAATTTAGCTTCTATTTCCCCTTCATATGCAAACTACTCTCATGTACACTAACCTCAATTGTCTTTTTAAAGTCATTTGGATCATTCGGATCCGAAAAGGGATAAGTCCCAACAAGCATCACATATAGAGTTACTCGCCAAGGCCAAACATCTGAAATCTATTATCTCGATAATTAGATAGAACATATGGCTATTAGCAAAATTTAGTACATCACCTAGGAAATCAACAGAAATTAACTTATCACCTTTCCGTCGTACGCTTTTCTGCTCAGAACCTCTGGTGCAACATAAGCTGGTGTTCCCACGGTAGATTTTGGTTGAGAATGAAAAACTGATGACTGGCAGTACGCAAATCCACCTAAATAAAAGAGAGGAGGGAAGTGGATTTAGCAGACAGAACATTTTTGTAATGGTATATATCCCAGAGTAATCTCTAAAATTATTACCTTGGAGTACCCAAAATCACATATTTTGACACGTGGCGCTAGACTTCCATCTAACAGTGTATTTTCGAGCTTCAGATCTCTATGGCAGATATGCTGTACAACATCATAGATCGCTAAAAACTAAAACTGTGAAATTCAGAGCTAATACCAAAAACAAAGCACAGACACATACCATTGAATGACAATAGCTAACTCATGATATTAGTTGTTGGAAGAAAAACCTTGCCTGGTTCCAAATATAACAGGAAGTGCAAAATGAGTACATAAAATTTACCTATTAACAATTATAACGATGCCATTGGGAAACATCAAGATCTTATCTGCCTCGATAAAGAGTTTGGAACAGAGACCATCCCTTTGAACTGTCATTGGTGATCCTGACACAGGAGTGACGAGTAGACATGCCACTCATAATGAATGTCACTTTTCATGGTTTCTATCAGATATGGAACCTAAGAAAGTGGATGAGGCACTCGAAGATCCAGATTGGGTTATTGCTATGCAAGAAGAATTCAATCAGTTTGAGAGGCAGAAGGTATGAAAGTTGGTACCCGACCAAAGGGCGAGTCGGTAACAGGCACTAAGTGGGTATTCAGAAAAAAGTTAGATGAAGATGGCATTGTAACGAGAAACAAGACCAGACTGGTAGCTAAAGGTTACTCTCAAGAAGAGGGTATAGATTATGATGAAACCTATGCACCGGTAGCTAGACTTGAGGCAATCAGGATATTTTTGGCATTCGCAGCATATTCAGATTTCAAGGTTTATCAAATGGATGTGAAGAGTGCATTATTAAATGGGGAGCTTGAAGAGGAAGTGTATGCGGAACAACCTCCAAGTTTTGAAAATCTAAATCTGGCTGACTTTGTATATTTTCTATTCAAAGCCCTCTATGGTCTTAAGCAAGCTCCAAGGACATGGTATGACACTCACCAAGAGTTTTTACTTGAAAATGGTTTTACTAGAAGTGTTATAGATAAAACTGTGTTTCATAAAATGCATAAATCTGATATGATATTAGTTCAAGTATATGTTGATGACATTATATTTTGTTCTACTAATGATGATCTTTGTAAGAGATTTTTTAAGCTAATGCAGAGTAAGTATGAAATGAGCATGATGGGAGAGTTGGACTACTTTCTTGGATTACAAGTGAGTCAATGGAAAGATGGTGTATTCATCTGTCAATCCAAGTACATAAAAGAGCTTCTCAAGAAGTATAATATGGAAGATTCAAGTCCGGCAAAGACTCCAATGCCAACAGCCTCTAAGCTTGATCATGACAAAACTGGTAAGAAAGTTGACATCACAAGCTACAGAGGTATGATAGGCTCATTACTTTATCTTACAACAAGTAAACCAGATATTATGTTTACAACATGGTTATGTGCTAAATTTCAAGCTGACCCTAAGGAATCTCATCTTATAGTTGTTAAGAGGATATTTAGGTAACTTAAGGGGACTCCAAATCTTGGAATTTGGTACCCTAAAGGTATAGGTTTTAACCTAGTTGGCTATACAGATTCATATTTTGCAGGTTGTAAGATTGACCATAAAAGTAATTCAGGAAGCTGTTACTTTCTTGGAAGAAGGTTGGTATCATGGCATAGCAAGAAGCAGTACTCAGTATCCACATCAACTGCTAAAGCTGAATACATAGTTGCTGGAAGCTATTGTGCTCAAATCTTGTGGATGAGGAACCAACTGCGGGATTATGGTATGTTGTTGTCAAATATTCCAATATTTTATGACAATACAAGTGTCATAGCAATCTCAAACAACCCAATTAGAAGATCAAATTGCAGACATGTTCACAAAACCACATGATGAAAACATTTTCTCTAAGTTGGTTAGTGAACTTCGGATGTTAAATCTTTCTAATTAATAAATTAGAAGTCAATAACTATAATTTACATTAAATAAATTCACTTGTTATTCAATGTCAATATGATAAGGACATGTGAATTTATGTGTCATTATTTATTTCTTGTAGTTCAAATATTTGTGCGTTTGTACCTAATTGATAAATATTTTAGCACACTTATATTGATAAATTATTTAAAAATAAATTAATCATAATTGGTTCAGTTATGAGTAAAGTTTAGTAGCATAATCTTGATTTAATTATTTGAGACTTTATCAATTCAATAATAAAAGTTTCAATTTTAATAATCAAAGTTGTTATTTGTTAATTTTAGTGGACTTTAAATTATTTAATATTTAAAGAGGTTCATTAAAGTTAACTAGTAATTAGTAGCATAATTTATTTCATAAAAATATAATATTATCAAGTTTAATGATAATAGTTGTATTATTATGAATAAAATTGTGAAGTACGGAAATTTTTTTAAGTACAGAGTTACTTGCATATTAGTCTCGTGTTATTATTTCAAGTGCACGATAAATTTCTTTTACGGTCAAAATGTTATTCTCATTTTTAATTAAAATGGTGGATAATATTATGATACCTAAAATAAATTATGTCTTGGTTATAAATCGCAATCCATCTCACATGGGCTATTTTGAAAATAGGATTCACTTTTTAGACGAGCACCCGATTGTGCATTATGCTTTAACTACTAATGTCTAATTAAATGTTGAGCTTCTCAGAAACATTCACACCTCATCTATAGACACATCAGATGACGATCAACTAAGCTTCATGTTCCCCATTAATGATGAGATAATTGAAATCATTGAGGAAGATTTCAATGAACATCTTCATTTTCCTCGGGATGATTTCGATGATTTACCAAGGGACTAGGAAGTATTTAGCTTCTTCAAGGCCATAAGAAGCACCATGTCTAATGACAAGTATCCAAAGCACTTCAACAAAAGTCATCTACCCAAACCTTGGAACTTATTCTTCAACATTCTGTTCTTCTGTCTGTCTCCCAAGACTGGTGGATTTCATGGACTAACACATTTCATGAGGCTAGTCGGAGTGGCTATTGCTTATAATCTTCCAATCAACTTTGGATGTCTGATAATGTAAAAGATATTGGAGAACCAAGATCAAAAACAAGATTACATCTTATATGTGAGGTTCCTCCAGATTGTTCTCAATGGTAAGCTCATAGAAGCTCAGAAGTCCTTGGTTCACACAGACAATATGGAAAATTCACAAGTCGTGTCCTCAAAAATGGTGGGTAAACTGTTCAGACAAACTCCTTTTTCCAATAACAACCCCATTCATGTGACGGACTTCATGCAAAAATACTTTGACTCCATTGCTCAGGAACCTGTCTCTGAGACTAAAGATGATCACGAACCTGATGCTGAAAATGAGGATGATCATGAGGCAGAGGCTGAATATGAAGCAGATCTTCAGCCTAATCCTAACGCTCAACTAATGGATGTTGACCAAGAATTTGTAATTGCTGAACAGCCAGAAGAGGTTTCTCAACCTGAAGCTGCTGAACATCAAGAAGAAACTGAGCCAAATCAACCAGAGAAAAATGTTTAAAGGCTAGAATTCACAGGTATGAAGGAATCTTTTATGAGTACTACTTTTGATGATTTTATTGACACTGATTCACATAATCTTGGTGACTTTCACACACAACTTTCCCGAGAGCGATTACAATCAGGAGGCAGTGAGTTTGTATTCCCACAAATTTATAACCACCCTCTAGAGCCCATAAATACATCTCAAACTCTCTTAGCCCAATCCCTGGCGTATAAGGATTCTTTGTGTATAGAGGGAGAAACTGCACATGATACAAAAAATAAGGAAGGTACTTTGAGTGAACCCACAACTCTGTCTCCAATGAAGGAAAATAGTACCCCGCTAAGACAACTATAACCTCCCATGTATCTTCCCAAAAGGATACAATGGCTGAAAAGGCACATAAACAGTTATCGGATCCATCTTCTCAACAAGGTGGGTCTATTGAAATTCGCCCGTTAGCCACGGTATCCTGTAATGAGTCAAACACACTCTCAAATCTTCAAGCTCTTGAAGTTTTACATGAGTCAATTAGAAGAGCGTTATTTGGTGAGGATGTATTGACGAAAACAGGGAATTCAACCATATTATGGTTATAATATCATGTTCGAGGTCCTTCAATGGATCAACTGCCTTCACAGGTATTAGGAAAGAGTGTTGTAATCGCTGCGACATCCAGCACAACACGTGCCTCCCCAGTACTAAAAACCTTGGATACATCTTTGGATAGGGGATCCGACATTGGTGCAGATCGGAAACCCATTGGCGATGAACCAGATTCAACTGGTGAGCATACGGGAAAAGTGTCTTCACCGACACTGGAGGAAGCTGAGGAACAGATGTCAAATATGACAGCCTCAGTGATCCTCCCAGAAATTCAAACTCTTGACCAGTCATCTCATGATGACATGTAACTTGTCTTGAACAAGGATCGGAACTCGCGAACTCCCATTGCACCACTGTTGACCTCCTTACGGATGGCTCCAGTGCTTTCTGCAGGTACATCTTCTGGATCTCGGAGCTATGAGCGGAGTGTATCCGTGATTGTGAGTAAAACACAAATCCCTAAATTGAGTGATGTAGTGTTCAGTGATACACTACGAGAAGCCCGTGAGACACCTACCTCCCAAATTACACCTATAGACATGTCACAATATGTAACCAAATCTTACCTTGAAAAGCAGTTAGCATTTAAAGATAGCTATCTCAAAGAACAACTGGCTCTCAAGGATCAATATCTCAAAGATGAACTGTCTATCAAGGATCCACCAGATTGCACATCTTTCCGAACAACTTGACCTTCGACAAGCATCATTTGCTAGTTTACGGGAATTCGTGGAGCAATCTCTCTCTCACTCAGGAAAGGGAAAAGCAATTGTCAATATTGAGCCAAAGATCTCAGTTAGCAAGCAAGCGCCAATCCCTGTCTCCTCTGGAATAGATTTTTCCAGTACTGGGCCAAAGACCTCAGTCAGTAAGCAAGTGTCTGTTTCAAAATCACCTACTCAAGAGATCCCTGTCTTGATCTTGCCTGCTCAATCAACCCCAGCTCTGAAGGATAACACAACTTAGGGGGAGAAATGGGTGGAGCAAGAAAAAGTAGTTGTTGTTGTGAACTTAATTCAAGATGCTTTTCAAGCAGCTGATTCTGGATATGATGCGTTTGGAGATGAGCTTCAAGAAGAAAAGGAAGAAAAAGAGGAGAGGATTGATCGAAAGGTGTTACTAAAGTTAAGACATACTGCTGAGAAGAGTTCTACGACTCAGGGGGAGAAATCAACATCAAAACAAGATCATTTGAGCAAAGTCATTACAACTCAGAGGAATCTTCTGTCGGAGATATATCCTCCAAAGCCCCTATTCTCAGAGTATGAACTGGAGAAAGGAGAGATAGACGAGAGTGATGTTCCTAAGGGGTATGAACCTAGATTTGAAGAAGTGGTCACGGAGGAGAGAAAGATTATCTCTGAGGACTAGGAATATGAAGATGAAGATGCCTTCTCGGATGACTGTTTGTTCTATGGATTACAGGAGAAATTCAACCGATCTTATGAAGAAATTCAAGGAGAGATTGAAAGATCAAGAGCTAGAGTGCAAAGAGCCATACAGAGAAGGGAAGCAAGAGAAGCAAAAGAATCATATCTTCGGGCAAACAGGAGAGGAAAGGAATGGGATGAGATAAAAGGAAAATGGACAAATCTGAAAACTATTATAAGTTAGAACCTGACAACCGGAATCTTCTAAACACTATGGAGAAGTACATAGAGGATTATCCCAATATTCATGAGTTCTATGATCAGTTTAATAGGATAATCACTGGTATTGCTGTGAATATTCTAAAGAATGGATGGAAAATCACTGTCGATCACAGAGATGGACTTCAAATAAAGATCTCTACTAGTGTATTAAAGAAGCTAAATATTGTGGAACTGTTTGTCTTAGCATCAAAAATCCCTTGGTTGAAAATAAATGAGAATGAATACTTCAGAGACAAGCTTCAGAAGATGATGATGGATGTGTCTCCTCAAGCATTCTCTTATCCATTCGTGATCAAAGTATTTGCAGATTGCAGAATGCAGAACATCACCATGTATGATCAACCTATAAGATCCATTCGTTATCTACAACTCACTTTCCTGGAAAGTAAACTCAGGAGCAAAAGAGCAAAATTGGAGGCACCAGGAGTCAAAAATTCAGTAGCAGGCTTTAGAGCTGCTAAAGTTCTATATGTTTACAAGCTCAATGATAAAATGATCAGGGATACAGAGAAGGACATGAAGAAAATTAAAAGAAATTATCTTGATATGGTGTTCATAAATGGAGAGCCATAAATTAATCTTCTTAAAGATAGTGAACCTATCATCAGCACTGACAGTGAAGGGGATCTAGTCTTTGAGATCAACAAAGCAAAGATTAAGATCAATAATTTCAGAACAAGCGGATCAGAATCATTACATCAAGCCTTGATGGATGTCAGACTATCCACATGTAAAAAGGACAAGATTGCTTTGATTTCAATCATAAGAATACTTGATGAGGTAGTGGAAGAAGAATCGATTAACGACACCAAAAGAGTACGAGGACATCCTAAAAGGATAACAGTCTTCATAATGTCAAAAAGATCTACCATGTTTTTTGAACCCATTCCTAAGTGCTCCAAAATCAGGTATCTCTAGTTGATACTTAATTAACTGAATAATCCACCTCCCATTAAAGCACTTGAAATAGAAGCTCGTGATTTGGTCCAAGCTAGACTGAATGACATTCTGGATAGAAGTAAAGGATCATCTCTCCCACACTCAACAAAATCAACAGATCCTAGAAAGAAAGCTACCAAGAGAAAGCCTGATCAGACTCAATCCATTCAAGAAGGAGAAGGTAGTAAAGGCAAGAAGCTCAAGAAAACAAAAACAAAGAAGAGATAGATTATCCGTTTAGGCTAGAGGAACACTTCTTTGTAATTTGTAATTTAAGAAATCTGGAATTGAATATGTAATCCAGAATGTATTTAATATCTTAATCTGTTTTGAGATTGTACTTTTTCATATTGTCATTTGAGTTATCCTTAGGGATTGCTTGTCAAACTCTAACAATCAAATAGGGGGAGATTGTAAAGCATAATATAACGTAATATGTAATCGAGGAATTATAACTCAACATGAAACAGAAAAAGATAAACAATATTAAATTATGAAACATAGGAACCCTAATGATGAAGACTAGATATATACAAAGAATCAAAAGATGGAATTGATGTTTTAAGTTCATAATCAAGTCATGGGAAGAAGTTCATTAACATGTTCAAGCCTCCATAAAGAATAAGATGTCGAAGGACTTCCAGTGTCAGTGAAATGATTTGATTTGAAGTATTGAAGATCAAGGGTTCAGTGATTGAAGCACTGAATAATCAACCAAGGTGTATCAGCTCAGCATTACAAAAGAATTTGAATTAAATCAATTCATGTTAGTTGTTTGTGAACCAGACCAGTGCACCAAGCATCAGCATATTAGAGAAGGTTTAATTCAGTTATACAGAAAGATCAATATTGATACAATTATTAGAGTCAAGAATTTTTCTAAGTCAAAGATCCACTGCCAAGACAACTAGATCGCAAGTAAGTTGCAAGAAACAAAAATTGGCTAAGGAAAAATAGCTTACTATCCTGGTCGTAAGTATCTCATTTAGGGAGCTACAGGTCACAAGTAACTTTGTGACTTGGGAAATATGCATCCTCCTAGAAGCACAAGGTTGTAAGTAACCTGTACAGGGAAAAACAGGTCGCAAGTAAGTATTAGAGATGAAATTAAGGAAAAATCTTACACAGGTCTCCCTAGGTCACAAGTAACTTTGCCCTAGGGAACTAGGTCGCAAGTAAATGCTAAAGGAGAAATTTGCTAAGGCAAAACCACCTGTGATGTTCTGGTCGCAAGTAAGTGACTAGAAAAGGCTACTGGTGGTCGCAAGTTAAGTAGCAACCAAAGAACTCTCTCTTGTCGCAAGTAACTACTTGGTTGTGTTATTGTGAATTATAAATACAGCAATTCAATGATTTGAATGGACAGAAATGAGCCACCTTCCCTAAGGAATTGAAGTCGAAAAAGCAGAAAATGAATACAATTTCATTTGGTAATCTTCCTCAGCCAACAGAAAGTATTTTACGGGAGCTCCATTAAAGACTTCATTTATTAAGCTTGTAAACACAAAGTTGTGCTGTTGAATTTATATTAATAAAATAATATATTTCTCGAATTATTTTGTGTCTATTTTAATTCCGTACTTATAACGAAGAACTTGAAACGAATCGAAAAAGATTGTAGGTATCGTATTCAACCCCCCCCCCTTATACGATACTTTGGAAGCGGCTTATGTTGATGAACGGTTATACAACTGTGGTATTTATGAATTAACGTCATAAGTGGAAGCTTAATTTCCATCTCAATATGTGACTTTGGATTGTGTTACATATTTAGCTCCTGGCTACTGCTGTTTTATTGATCTACGACTGTATACCTCTACAATCATCTAGTACTTCATGATTGTAATTCAGGCTGAGCACAACATTTTCATGCACTTATTTTACATATTAAGTATAACTTGTGTATTTGGCGGTTCCTTATTTAGCGCTACGCATAACTCATTGGTAACCTCTATTTTGATCAAGAAAACCGATAAAATGAATATGCTAATGAAGGCTACAGATTCAAAGATTCAGATAAGAGGAAGAAACTTATAATTCTTAACCGCTCATGTTATTTTGGTGATTGATTTTCTAATATGCTAGTTTTAACCTGTGTTAGAGGGAGTAAAACACCAGGGAAGGTTTGGACCCTCCCTGAAATTGGTCCAAATTGTTTTTTTAAGAAAGCCCAATGTAAAAGTTCCCCAAAAAATACACATTCACAAAACTCACGCATCAGCACATACACATCAATGAAAAATTCAGAAAACAGAGAAATGTGATAAGAGAAGAGAGATGTGACCGAGAGAGATGTGATAATAGTGAACAAAAATGGATAAGTGATAATAGTTTGTAACATGATAGGGGACGAATGGTTAAATGTTTAAATAATGTATTGATAATATATATTGAGCGTTATATTTTCCTAAGCGTGAAAACTGAAGATGTACTTCAAACGTCCGGAGTGTAGACGGGAGCGCTGAAAACATATAATTGTAATAAAATATGTTTTTCATGATATTATTTTGCACTTTTCTACTTTTAGTTGAGAATTTTTTTAGCTTATATTCGCCTTCTCTCTGATTTCAACAACTCTCATTCTTTACACTTCTTTCGAGCCGCTTATCACTGCTTTAGGTAGCACTATGGCCTTCAAAAAAAATACAATTTTGCTTTTGTAAAAATGTAAATTTTAATTATTTTTTGCAAAACGACTTTTTTGGGAAAAAAGGTATGCAATTTTACAATTGAAATTAACCAAATCAACTTTATTGAAAATTTAGGAATAATAATCAGTGGTTTAAAATTGCATTTAAGGTTACACCCTTACAAAATCTTGTATCTGTAATAGTTTTTGGTTGGGATTTGCCTTTAATATTGGATTTGTTAAATCAAATGTACCCTTGTTAAATGTAATCAAAAATAGTTTTAAATATTTTGCTGAAACAAAAGTCTCATTTTCTCGAGTTACAAACCATATTTTATTGCGTATATTTACAGAAAACAGCAAAATCGTAAAAAAAACTTTAAAAAGTTAGCACTTTTGCTCATTTTCCTTTATTTAAATAATTCATAAATAAATAAACTTCATAGAAATTTTAGAAAATTTAAACAACACATCTCACAAGAAAACAAACACCCATATTTCGCCAAAAACATTTTCCTATACTTTTTCATAAAAAATAATAAGAAAATATTTAATCTACATAATACGTTACACCAACATAACAGATATGGGCACACATTGTCAAACACAATAAATCACAAATTTTCAAAAAAATTCTTCTCAAGGTTGTACTAGGGGTGAGTAAAACCGAACCGAAACCGAGAAACTGAACCGAATCATATAATTTCGGTTTTGTTTGGTTTGAGTTTTTCAAAAATTTCGGTTAATTCGTTTTTTCGGTTTGAACCGAAATAATATTGGTTCAGTTCGGTTAATCTAAAAATAAATTCGGTTTAACTAAAATAACCGAAATCCAAAATATATATTTTTTTGAATTATTATATATATATAATGTAATACAGTAAATATAAACAAAAAATAGACTGTATGTATTTTCAATTGGTTAGAATGTATGTATCTTCAGTTTTTTACATATATAATATAATATGTATTCTTTTAACATTTCCAATTATTTTTTGTTTCCATTTTAAATTATTTTGATAAAATTTTCAAATATTTCGGTTTTCCGAAACCAAACCGAATTAACCAAAATAATTCAGTTCGGTTTGTGCATAAGTTTGGTTCGGTTCGGTTCGATTACGAAAAAATTATCACTTCGATTTTCGGTTAATTCGGTTCGGTTCGGTTTCTGACCGAACCGACCGGACGCTGAGCCTTAGGTAGCACTATGGCCTTTAAATATAGGTATTTAATTTTTTTATAAGAAACGTAAATTTTTAAAAAAAATTGCAAAACAATTTTTTTTTTTAGAAAAAGACGAGCTATACAATTTTACAACTGAAAATAACCAAAATTAATTTTAAAAACAAATTGAAAATAATAATAATCATGAGACTACTCTAATAAAAACCAATTTTAGAATATAAAATAGAAACTGAATAATATTTTTTTAAAATTACTTTGAAATATATCAAATATGGTATGCAAATTGATCGTTGAGTGATGGAGAAAAGTACAGTGAATTCGGATTTAAAAAAAACATACCCTTTAACGGGAAAAATCAATTTAAAACGGAGGGGGAAAACTGAGATTGTCTGTAGGGTGCAAATTAGTTGGGTGTGATGTTTTAAAGGGAACCGGACATTAAATTAAATTGATCTAATGATTTAGATTAATTTCTAGTTTGTATTCTAATTTAATTTTTATTTGATCATTTGCCTAATAATCCTACTTAGTTTAAAATTATATTTAAGGTTGCACCCAATTTACAAAATCTTGTAATTGTAACTGTATTTGGTTGGAAGTTGCATTTTGGATTTGTTAAATTAAATGTAATCTTCTTAGAGATTGTTTGGTTCGACTCATATTTCGAACCCATATCTAGTGTTTAGTTGACTATTTTAAAATTAGATATGATTTCTTATACTCATCTAGAATCAAATTTGATACATGTGAATTTAAGAGAGTAGTATGAGGTATAAATTAAATTTCATTATCTCATTTTTATTTATAAAGTTGAATACAATCTTAAAACATATATCTTAAATATCATGTTGTTTAATTTTAAATAAGTTATGCTTATTTTTATTTAATTCAAATTATTAATAATTTTTTTGATTTAAATATTATAAATGAACATTGAATTTTAAAATTTTAATTTTTTAATCACTTATATATATTTATTTTTGTTTGTATGTTATATAATAACTTAAATTCGACATATGCAATATATAAAAGTTTGATTCAATCAATGAATCAAAAATATTTAATTTAAAGAGATTTCATTCCATCACCGAAACAAGACATGATATGAGGATTGATTTCTGAACCTCATGCCGGCCCAACCTGGTTCCTTATTCCAAACCCATATCGGCTTCTAAACCAAACGACCCTTAAATGTAATCAAAAACAGTTTTAATTATTTTGCATAAGCAGAAGTCGCACTTGGTTACAAACCATATTTTTATTACGAATATTTATAGAAAGCAGCAAAATTGTAAAAAAGCTTTAAAAAGTTAGCATTTTTGATCATTTTCCTTCATTTAATTAATTCATAAATAAATACATTTCATAGAAATTTTAGAAAATTCAAACAACACATCTCACAAAAAAATAAACACCCATACTTCCAAAATAAATAAATTCCTCTACTTTTTCATTAAAAATAATAAAAAAATATTAAATCTACAAAATAAGTTACACCAACATAACACATATTGACACATATTGTCAAACACAATAAATCACAAAGTTCCAAAAAAATTCATCTCTGGAACCCACGAGTTCGCACCAAAAACCAAATTTGTATCTACCACCCTCAAAATTAAAAAAAAAACTCCAAAAAATAAAATAAATCACAAATTATATTACAACCTCGGACCCCCTTGTCTGATAAAAGACAAACTTGCAATTCTCGCCACCTTCTACAGTTCTACTCCTTCTTCTTCCGACAACGACTACTACATCTTCGCGATTTCCGAGGTAACATTCTTTTTACCCCCAATCTCAGTTTTACTGTCTGTAAATATTTGTTTTTAACTTCATTTTTTATGTAAGTCATTTCAGTTCTAGTGTTCGTTTTATAGTTCATGTGATTTTACGTAGTTTTTGAATTTTAATTACATGATGTTAATTAGGGTTTTGAATTTGTGATTATTTAGATTATTTTACTGTAGTTATACATTTTTAACTCCACGTTGATATGATTTTTTTAATTGTAGCATTCGTTTTATAGTTGGTGCAATTTTAAGTGATTTTTTTTTAATTTTGATTGAATGGTTTGAATTTGTGAGTTTTTGTTGTGTGTTGTTGTTTCAACTCCATGTTAATGTATGTAATTCCTGTTGAATTCGTGTAATTTACGTGATTATTGGTTCTTGATTGTTTTTAAGTAAATGATGTGGATTGAGGTTTTGAATTTATGATTGTTTGTAGTGTGTAATTATTTTTAACTCCATGTTAATGTAATTCATATCAATTTAAGCTTTGGTTTCGTATAATTTAGGTAGTTATTGATTTTTAACCATTTTTAAGTGAATGATGTGGATTAAGGTTTTGAAGTTGCGATTGTTTACGGTATGTAATTATTTTAACTCCATGTTGATGTCATTGATTTCGATTCAAGCCTTTGTTGCATGTAATTTATGTAATTGTTGATTTTTAAGCATTTTTAAGTGAATGATGTGAATTAAGGTTTTGAATTTGTGATTGTTTACGGTATGTAATTATTTTAACTCCACGTTGATGTCATTCTTTTTTATTCAAGCCTTTGTTGCATGTAATTATTTATGTGATTGTTGATTTTTAAGCCATTTTTGGTTAAATGATGTAAATTTGGGTTTGAATTTGTGATATAACTGGTTTATGATTACAGATATGGAGCCAACGGAAGATTGGGGAAACAAATCATGGACGGTGGATTGTGCGTGTGGAGTGAATTTCGATGACGGAGAGGAAATGGTGAATTGTGATGAGTGTGGAGTGTGGGTGCACACGAGGTGTTCGAGGTACGTAAAGAGCGAAAAAGTGTTTACGTGTGAGAAATGTAGGAGGAAGAGTAAGAGGGGTGAGAATATTGAGGACGAGGTTGCTGATAGTTTGCTTGGAATGGCGAATAAGAGTGGGGAGAATGTGGGGTCTAGCAGGATGACTTGGACAGGGAGGGTTCCGAGGGAGGAGAGGGCGCATGTGCAAGGAGTGGTTGGTGGGGAAAGCGCGGGAACGGGGATTTTTGGGTCGGCATTGTGGAGGGCGAGCGGGTATGTACATAAGAAGTTTGGTTTTCAGTATAAGGAGTTTGATTGGAATGACGGGAATGAGACTGGTGGTAATGAGGGTGGTGGAAATGAGCTTGGTAGTGAGGGTAGTAATTGGGGAGCGTTGTCTTTGTTGAATAATTATAAAGTGGGGGGTGTTGGTGGTAGTGTAAGTTTTGGTGCGGGGAAGAGAACAAGAGATGAAGAAAGTAATAAAAAGAAAAGGGAGGAAGGCGAGGAAGGCGAGGAAGTTAATGACAATACAACTACCACTTCTAAGTTGATGCATAGAAGTAAGACAGTTGACCATTTAGATTATCAACCATCATCGAAGGTCAACCTCACACTACAGGAGGATCAGTCAAGCACTCTAAACACTCCTGCAACAATAAGTGATGAAGAGGTCTGAGTCAAGCTGGCGTTTTGTTGTCATGTTTTCTTGAAGTTCCTCTGCTAATGTTTTGCTAATTTCTGTTTCATCTTTTGCAGCTTGCATTATTATTGCATCAGGAGCTTAACAGATCTGCAAGAGTCTCGCGGGTGCCACGCATGCGGCATGCTGGTAGTTTACCCCAGTTAGCTTCTCCGACTGGTAAAAGCATGCTCATGAAGCAGTCACCATCTAATTCTGTGGGAAAAGACCGTGGTTCGGTAAGTTGCACTGTCACTTTTAATTTCATTTATACTAGTGATTTCTCAATTACATTAATCGTTGTGCTTAAACAATACAAATATTCATTTCGCCCTTGGTAAGGCCCGTCCTTGTTAAGTTAGTTGTGTACTGATTTTTTTCCTTTTATATCCTTGTTGATTTAAATATAACGTGATAAGTACTGTTATAGGGTGTTAAGTAACCATCTATAATTAAAATCCTAAGGTGTTGGGAGGCGTCCTCAATTGGGTTATATAACTGTAATATCTTGCGCGACATGTCTTAGATATATAACTCTAAAATCACTTTGTTTTTAAGAATCAAACTTTAAAGCGCATAATGAGTATGCGTTTCCATAAACGTGATAAAAAACAAAGTACTGTTTTAGTTATGTTTCCATAGCTAAAACTAGGTACTGTTGACACCATAAATGTTTATCTCATCCTTCCAATTGGTTGATATTAATCGCTTACGTGTCATTCTTTATTGATGTTTTTATCAATGTTTATGTCTGGCCTTTTATGGCAAATTTTAAGAAATACTGCACCCAATATCATAAAAGGAAAAATATGGCCCTTTATGGCACAGAAAAACGAGTCTTAGACATGTCTTCTTTTAAAACGCAAAGGCGTGCAACGTTTCTTATATTTATAACTCTGAAGTCACTTTTTTTAAGAAACAAACTTTAATGCGCATCATAAGTATGCGTTTCCAAAAATATGATACACAGTGGCGTGTTTGGAAGACGTCACATGCAGTAGTGGTTTTACTAAATTGTAATGGATACCTGTACATATGTTTTGGAATGGTTCCACACAACTGGTAATGTGTGGAGTCGACTCTGTGATCTTCACTTGAATGCACTACAAATGAACCACTGAACCAGATATATGCTTTGGCAAGATGTGAAACACACAATATTATAATGTGTCACATGTGGCATTAAGGGCCTTTCTATCCAGTTTATACTTTTTGGGCAATTTTCCTGAGATATCTATTAAGTTTCATCCTCTAATGATGTCATTTCTCATTTTTAATATTACTTGCACGGTTAATTTTCATATCTAATGAAGGTGAAGTGAAGCCTGAGGAGATTATATAAAAATAACCATGTTAAGGTAATGTCTTACATTGCCGAGGGTATAGCTTTGTACTTCTTTAGCCTAGTGGTATCCATCTTCCCTTGGTAACAAGAGGGCGAGAGATTGACCTTGTGTAGACAGCATTTATGACAGGCTGACAGTGTGAGTATTAAATTTTCTGTAAATGACCGATAATCGAAAAAAGCTATAGTGGAAAAGGATGAGTAAAAACAGTTTAAAATTTTCAATTGTTCCTTTTTTCTTTTATAAATGATAATGACTGCTCGACTTAGCTTAATGGTAGTATCTGTTGTTGTTTTTAACAATAAAGGTTTCCAAAAGAAAAGGAAAAAGTGTAGCAACATAGGGAACTCAAAATTCTCAAGAGCTCCAGGATGAATCTAAGAGTATGAAGAGATCACTACTGCTGCCAGTTCAGAGGACCAATGACTCGGCTCGCACAGAAAATTCTATTACCATGAGGGTAGTGGACAATGGGTCAGCACCAGCCATACAATCTGCTAACAAGAGTAATCCTCCTGCAACTAGCAAGCAGCATGTGTCTTCCAGATGTAAATCGACTCAAACTGCCTCTGATGATGACTCTGGCACTGAAAACCGTGTGACCTACCGCACCTTACCAGGTTATTGCTTTAAGTTCTAGATTCTTCACATATTTGAGAAAGATATAGCTGTTGGTCCCAGATTAAAACCACCAGCAACAAGCTTATTACAGATGCAATACTCACACACAACACACTCGTTTAAAACAGAGGAAATGCAGAACTCCACTTCTTATTTATTAAACAAACACAGTACATTTATATTAAAAGTACTTGGAAATAAACAAAACAACTAACTCCTAAAGACCAGCAACAAACTCCTAAATATAGTCCACTACTTCCACTTATTCTCCTGATCCTAAAAACACTGAAACCACTCTTTGACTACTTCCCTAACGGCTACTACTGCTATCTGGTGTAAAGAACATTCAGGCAAAATACAAGTTCAAATTATTTTCCAACACACTCTCCCGTAATTTGAACTCGATTCTGCAGATTCTGGATTCCAAGCAATGCTCGCATTCTCTCGAACTTCATCGTAGACATGGGTTTAGTCAATATATCCGCACATTGCTTTTCAGAACACACATGCTTGATCAAAATCTCTCCTCGTGCAACACATTCGCGTATAAAGTGGTAGCGAATATCAATGTGTTTGCTTCGTCCATGGAAGACCGGATTTTTCGCCAAATCAATGGCAGACTTGTTATCTATATATATAGTAACTGGACAGTGCTTCATATCACCTATCTGGGTAAGTAAATTTCGCAGCCACACACCTTGACATGCTGCTGCAGTTGCAGCCATGAATTCTGCTTCACAGGATGATAAAGCCACGCACCTCTGTTTTTGTGATACCCAAGTAATCAAACTTTCATTTAAATAAAATGCCATTCCCCCTGTACTTTTTCTATCCTCGACATCTCCCCCAAGATCACTATCAGTATAGCCAGACAATATATAGTTTCCAGTCCCTCTCCTGTAAATTAAACCATAGTTTAGAGTACCTTTTACATACCGCAAAATACGCTTTGCTGCGTTCAAATGCATCGTAGTGGGACGCTCCATAAACTGGCTAATCATCCCTACCGAATACACTATATCTGGTCGTGTATGGACCAGATACCTCAGACCCCCTACCAGGCTTTTGAACATCGTGGAATTGACTGTCTTCCCCGTCTCATCTTTAACCAGCTGCACCTTTGGTTCCATTGGATACTTTGACGGATTACAATCTGTCATTCCGGCCTTTTCAAGCAGCTTCTTCGCGTACGCAGTCTATTTTAGCTCTGTGTAGTCCTTCTTTTGATCAACTTCGATTCCCAAATAATAAGATAACCTTCCCAAATTACTCATTTCAAACTCATCACTCATTTGTTTCTTAAATCTTTCAATATTTGCAACGCTTGTGCCAGTAACTAGAAGATCATCAACATACACCCCTATAATTAAGGACTCATTCCCGTCTCGTCTTGTGTAAACAGCGTGCTCATATGGGCATTTAACGAAGCCAAGTTTCTCCAGACACTTACTTAACTTCGCATACCACGCACGAGGTGCCTGCCGCAGTCCGTACAGTGCTTTCACTAAGCGATACACCATGTGCCTTTTGTTTTCTTTCACAAATCCCTCAGGCTGCGTTACATATACAGTTTCCTCCAAATCTCCATTTAAAAAGGCGGATTTAACATCTAAATGGTGCACCTGCCACCCGTTTTTTGCAGCAAGTGCCAGCAAAAGTCTCACGGTTTCCAGTCGAGTAACCGGTGCGAACACCTCCTCAAAATCTATGCCTTGCCTTTGAACATAACCTCTAGCTACGAGTCTTGCTTTGTGTTTGGTAATGTTCCCGTCAGCATTCCTCTTAACTTTGTATACCCATTTCAGGTTGATCGGTTTTTGTCCAGGAGGTAACTCTTCCAGTTTCCAGGTGTTATTCTTTTCTATTGCTTCGATTTCATTTTTCATGGCCTGCACCCATGATTCATCATGTGCTGCCTGTTCATAGCTCCCGGGTTCATCCACTCCACATAATAACAATTCCTCCTCTAACTCGACTTCTTGAGTCTCGTTATAAATGTCACTAAGCAGTCTGAAATTCCTTGGATGATCGCTGCTGCTACTCGAATTCCCAGAATTTCCAGTGGCTGAACCCTGATCTTCCAAGTCTGTTTGTGCAGTAACTGACCTGGTGGGCGTCTCTGCTCTCGTGGTCTCACTAGTGCTCACACTACCTCTTTCTGAGTGACCATAATTTTCACCACCATATTCATTAGTGGCATTCTCAGTGAGATCTTCATTTTCTGCACTTGACCAATTCCCCGTCACATTGAAAGAAGCCTGATTAGAAAACTCTTCGTTTTCATCTTGCATCTTACTCCAGTTCCAACCTTTGCTCTCCTCAAACACGACGTCCATGCTCACTACAATTTTCTTTAACTCTAGGTCGTAGAGTCTGCAAGCTTTTGTGCCTGGTTCCGTACCCAAATAAATCACTTCTCTACTTCTATCATCCAATTTGGTTGTGTACACATTTGGCACTTTCATGTGTGCCACACAGCCAAACACTCGGATGTGACTTACGTCCGGTTTATAGCCTTTCCACACCTCATACGGGGTCTTGTTTGACACAGCCCGTGTTGACAAGTGATTAAGCACGTATACGGAATGTCGTGCAGCCTCTCCCCATAAATTAGAAGGCATGTGCATCTCTTTCAAAAAGCTACGAGTCATTGCCACTACCGTCCGGTTTCGACGTTCTACGACTCCATTTTGTTGTGGTGAATAAGGGGCTGTAAAATGCCTTACAATACCACTTTCTTCACAATAAGCATTGAACTGATTAGAACAAAATTCCCCACCCCTATCAGTTCTCAATATTTTAATCCTTTCATCTGTATTCTTTTCGACAAACATTTTGAATTTCTTAAATATCCCTAGTGCTTCATCTTTGTTTCTCAACATGTAAAACCACATAAATCTACTATAATCATCAACCAACAATAAGAAATATTTATTACCCGCCTTTGTTTCAGGTGTGATTGGACCACAAAGATCCGCATGAATCAGTTCCAGAATTCTTGTAGCTCGATATTCTTCCTGGCTTGGAAACGATCGTCTCGTTTGTTTTGCCATTAAGCATCCTGAACACAGCTCCTTAGGTTGCACCAATTTTGGTAAGCCTCGTACCATATCGTTGTCAGACAACATCTTCATGGCCCTATAATTCACATGACCCAAACGCAAGTGCCACAATCTTGAAGATTCCTCAATCGTGGACAACAAGCAGTTGGAACCACTGGACTCCAGAATGATTTTATAAAGTTGATTACTTGTTCTTTTAACTTTCATGAGCAGCTTATGATTACTGTTACCTTTTCATCTAACTCCTTGAACTTCAACTTTGTCCCCGTCATATGATTACTTGCGCCATTATCCAAATACCACACATCAGACTCAATTTCTTTGACTTTGTTTTGATTTAGCCTTGGCACGACTTCTCCTTCATTTAGTAATAGTGTATTTGTCTCACATTCGGTCAACAATAGTGCTGGCTCATCATCTTGACTCTGCACCAGGTTCACTTCTGATCTTTGCTCTTTCTCCTGTTTGGGCTTACGGCACTCGGCTGCAAAATGGCCAGTAGTTCTGGCAGTTAAAACATCGTACTTTACTCTTGTCACGCACTCCTTGATAGCTACTCGAACCACTGGTTTTTCTGAGTCTTTCTCTTAAGCCACTCTTCCCTAGTGAAAAGTAGTTTTCCTTCATTATTTTCTCATTTCATCCACTCATCCTCAGTCAACATTAGTTGCCCACTGTTATTCTCCGGTTGTCCCCGAAGTCGCTCCTCATGAGCTTTGAGTGAGCCCACGGTCTCCTCTATTGTCATCTCATCCAACTTTCCAAATTATTCTATGGCAGATGTGATATGCATGAACTTTGCCGGAGCTGCTCTCAGAATTTTCTTCACCACATAGTTTTCTTCCACGGTTTCTCCCAAAGTGCGGATATTTGTTACCAACCCGTTAAGTTTCATACAGAACTCATCAATAGTTTATGTTTCCCTCATACTTAGATTCTCGAATTCTGACCTCAGTGTTTGAATTTGAGCCTTCTTCACTCTATCCGCTCCCAGGCTCATTGTTTTAATTGTTTCCCACGCGTCCTTGGCAGTCTTTTTCTCAGCAACGGCCAACAAAACATCCTCAGGTATTGCTTGGTAAATGGCAGCCAATGCCACCTTGTCCACTTTGTCATCAATTACAGCTTTCTGGTCTGTGGGCTCGACAGCCTCCCAAATCCCATGACCCAACATATAGACTCTCATCTTAAGTGACCACGCCGTGTAATTTGCTTTACTCAACATCGGGTAACTCAGCATCACCATTCCGTCTTTGCCCTTCATCCCTTCCATTGTCTGCGGTCTTGGCATGAACTTTGGCATCCACTAGATTAACCGGGGCTCTGATACCAGATGTTGGTCCCAGATTAAAACCACCAGCAACAAGCTTATTACAGATGCAATACTCACACACAACACACTCGTTTAAAACAGAGGAAATGCAGAACTCCACTTCTTATTTATTAAACAAACACAGTACATTTATATTAAAAGTACTTGGAAATAAACAAAACAACTAACTCCTAAAGACCAGCAACAAACTCCTAAATATAGTCCACTACTTCCACTTATTCTCCTGATCCAAAAAACACTGAAACCACTCTTTGACTACTTCCCTAACGGCTACTACTGCTATCTGGTGTAAAGAACATTCAAGGCAAAATACAAGTTCAAATTATTTTCCAACAATAGCAACGTACAGATTAAGAAAAAGAAGTACTGTAAAAGGAAACCACTAGATAAATATAAAAATAGATCCGGTCTATGATATTCTCTTCTTCATTTCCTCATGCATGAATCCTTGTCTATAGGATTGCTCTCAGAGATTGTAACCAAGCCCATGACTTATAAGGAGCTTTGCGATGCTGTTTTACCGGTATGTGTGAAATGTCTTTGTTCACGTTAAACATGAAAAAGATACAGTCTCACAACTTTCTGATTCTCTGTGCAGCACTGGCCTCACTTGAGGAAGAAGAATGGTGATTGTTATGCCTATTCCATCCACTCACAGGAGGTCCTTGACTGTCTGAGGAGCAGAAAATCTTGGGCCCGCCTTGTTGATCGAGGTCCCAAGGTATGCCATTGTAATCATTAGCAACTATTTCTAGTTCTGCTTTCTAGTTCTGCTTAAATCAGCAGGAACACTGTTTGATGTTTCACTCTTGTTTAATTATCGATCAATGATTACAAACGAGTCATGGCCCGTATAAGAGATGGAAGAAGTGCTATTTATTAATGTTACTTTGTTCACTAAAGGTTATAGAATCATACGTTTTTATGTATACTCATTCACCATGCCCCTTGTTTTTAGATGTCTTTTTTATCTCAATTGTTATTAAGTATGTTAAATTGATTTTTAATTATTGCACTAGTCAAATGTTGGAAGGAAGCCCCGCCGGTCCGATGCTGAGGGTCTTAGTATTGTGGAATCATTCATTGGCCACATACCCAAGGGTAAGAGGCAGATGAGGAAGCGGCGCAGAGAGTTAGCACTGCAAGAAGGAGATCTCAAGAGTGTGGACGGTGATGATGTCAGCAATGGTGAAGATAGCTTGAGTTCTAGTTCCAGTAGTGGGGAGATGGGCTTGTCCAGTGGCGATGGTGGAACAGGTTCGAATGGGGGGCCATCTGGAGTTTATGCTTCAGAGTAGTTTCGTAAGTGTTGTAGTTTTTTTTATGATCTTCATGCCGGAAAACTCCGACGTTGTTCGAGTTTTACCAAGTACAGACTTTTCTAGAACTTGGAAGGTGTTCTGTGTTATACTGTAGTTTTTATGAGAAGTTCAGAACTTGGAAGGTGTTCTCTATCAGACTGTAGTTTTTATCAGGAGTTTAAGAATAGTTTTGAAAAAATTTACATTTGGATTTATGTCAGCGTTTCGTGGATTACCATGGATATATGTTGCTTCTGTTTTTATCATGTTTTAAGACACCCCTGTGAAGCCAAAATTTATGGTTTCGCCCTTGGAAACAATACACGGTAGCCAGCGGCGGATTCAGGCCCGATTTCACCGGGGCACCATATACTTAAGTGACCATGTTACTTTTAGTGGTCTAAATTCAATTCTTTTTTGGTCAATTTCACTAGAAACCTGACATAGTAAAGAAATCAAGACAACACACTCTAGATTTTTTTTGATACTGAAAATTAATATTTCAACCAATTATTCTCCAATTTATTGATAATCATATAATTATAAATAAAATCAAATATGACTCAAATTATGAAAAAATTATTAATATTATAGAAAATCTAAATTTTTTAGTGGGGTACGATAAAAAATATATATTTATACTTTTTTTTAAAAAAACCGCTAATTTTTGGTTATCAGGGCAGGGCAGAGGGGCAGGTGTCCCTGCTGACCCTATATGAATCCGGCCCTGACCGTAGCAATTGACAAAGTAACTCTACAGTACTATTGGTTGAACAATTGTCTTCTCAACTTTGTTCATATCTGTATATCAAGTAATCTAGGTAGTAAAAGTTCATTACGCAGAAAAGAAACTACAGAGTGCATAATACTAGAAGATTAAGGAGTCTGTTTCATTAACAGATACAGATATACCAACGACAACGATACGTTGATACTCAACTCGGTCACAAGAACTAGCTATCAGAATAGACAAAACCTTATAAGCAAGAAGATCATCAGAAATATTTGATCTTGTTCTCATTTTTTACATATGCCACTTGAGATCTTGAAGAAAAAACATGGCTATTATGAAAGTCTACTGATCGAAGATATTATGAAAGAGGTCTGATCGTTTTCCATCATTCTAGTTGTTCACAGTTCTGCCAACGCTTCCATTTTGAGATCTTGTAAGCTGTTTCTGAATAATTCACTTGATAAATTTGAATAAGTGATGCACTTCCACAATTGACGCGAGAAGTTCCATATTGAGATCTTGTAAGCTGTTTCTGAACATATTATCCACTTGATAATTCTGAATAAGCAGCCACTTTCACAATTGACACACATAATCCACTTGTATGATATAATTCAGGGCAGAAATTATTACCTTTTCAGGGTTTGTGATGAAAATCTTAGACAATAGATGCCTACATTCCATGGAAATCTGAATGCAGTTTGGTATCAAGAATGGGGCTTTCAGTATTCTCTGTCAAAAGCCAATTGTACATACGTTTACGAAGGCGTATAGCTCCCAATTTGAAATTAGGCAATTTAAAATTTAGCTTCTATTTCCCCTTCATATGCAAACTACTCTCATGTACACTAACCTCAATTGTCTTTTTAAAGTCATTTGGATCATTCGGATCCGAAAAGGGATAAGTCCCAACAAGCATCACATATAGAGTTACTCGCCAAGGCCAAACATCTGAAATCTATTATCTCGATAATTAGATAGAACATATGGCTATTAGCAAAATTTAGTACATCACCTAGGAAATTAACAGAAATTAACTTATCACCTTTCCGTCGTACGCTTTTCTGCTCAGAACCTCTGGTGCAACATAAGCTGGTGTTCCCACGGTAGATTTTTGTTGAGAATGAAAAACTGATGACTGGCAGTACGCAAATCCACCTAAATAAAAGAGAGGAGGGAAGTGGATTTAGCAGACAGAACATTTTTGTAATGGTATATATCCCAGAGTAATCTCTAAAATTATTACCTTGGAGTACCCAAAATCACATATTTTGACACGTGGCGCTAGACTTCCATCTAACAGTGTATTTTCGAGCTTCAGATCTCTATGGCAGATATGCTGTACAACATCATAGATCGCTAAAAACTAAAACTGTGAAATTCAGAGCTAATACCAAAAACAAAGCACAGACACATACCATTGAATGACAATAGCTAACTCATGATATTAGTTGTTGGAAGAAAAACCTTGCCTGGTTCCAAATATAACAGGAAGTGCAAAATGAGTACATAAAATTTACCTATTAACAATTATAACGATGCCATTGGGAAACATCAAGATCTTATCTGCCTCGATAAAGAGTTTGGAACAGAGACCATCCCTTTGAACTGTCATTGGTGATCCTGACACAGGAGTGACGAGTAGACATGCCACTCATAATGAATGTCACTTTTCATGGTTTCTATCAGATATGGAACCTAAGAAAGTGGATGAGGCACTCGAAGATCCAGATTGGGTTATTGCTATGCAAGAAGAATTCAATCAGTTTGAGAGGCAGAAGGTATGAAAGTTGGTACCCGACCAAAGGGCGAGTCGGTAACAGGCACTAAGTGGGTATTCAGAAAAAAGTTAGATGAAGATGGCATTGTAACGAGAAACAAGACCAGACTGGTAGCTAAAGGTTACTCTCAAGAAGAGGGTATAGATTATGATGAAACCTATGCACCGGTAGCTAGACTTGAGGCAATCAGGATATTTTTGGCATTCGCAGCATATTCAGATTTCAAGGTTTATCAAATGGATGTGAAGAGTGCATTATTAAATGGGGAGCTTGAAGAGGAAGTGTATGCGGAACAACCTCCAAGTTTTGAAAATCTAAATCTGGCTGACTTTGTATATTTTCTATTCAAAGCCCTCTATGGTCTTAAGCAAGCTCCAAGGACATGGTATGACACTCACCAAGAGTTTTTACTTGAAAATGGTTTTACTAGAAGTGTTATAGATAAAACTGTGTTTCATAAAATGCATAAATCTGATATGATATTAGTTCAAGTATATGTTGATGACATTATATTTTGTTCTACTAATGATGATCTTTGTAAGAGATTTTTTAAGCTAATGCAGAGTAAGTATGAAATGAGCATGATGGGAGAGTTGGACTACTTTCTTGGATTACAAGTGAGTCAATGGAAAGATGGTGTATTCATCTGTCAATCCAAGTACATAAAAGAGCTTCTCAAGAAGTATAATATGGAAGATTCAAGTCCGGCAAAGACTCCAATGCCAACAGCCTCTAAGCTTGATCATGACAAAACTGGTAAGAAAGTTGACATCACAAGCTACAGAGGTATGATAGGCTCATTACTTTATCTTACAACAAGTAAACCAGATATTATGTTTACAACATGGTTATGTGCTAAATTTCAAGCTGACCCTAAGGAATCTCATCTTATAGTTGTTAAGAGGATATTTAGGTAACTTAAGGGGACTCCAAATCTTGGAATTTGGTACCCTAAAGGTATAGGTTTTAACCTAGTTGGCTATACAGATTCATATTTTGCAGGTTGTAAGATTGACCATAAAAGTAATTCAGGAAGCTGTTACTTTCTTGGAAGAAGGTTGGTATCATGGCATAGCAAGAAGCAGTACTCAGTATCCACATCAACTGCTAAAGCTGAATACATAGTTGCTGGAAGCTATTGTGCTCAAATCTTGTAGATGAGGAACCAACTGCGGGATTATGGTATGTTGTTGTCAAATATTCCAATATTTTATGACAATACAAGTGTCATAGCAATCTCAAACAACCCAATTAGAAGATCAAATTGCAGACATGTTCACAAAACCACATGATGAAAACATTTTCTCTAAGTTGGTTAGTGAACTTCGGATGTTAAATCTTTCTAATTAATAAATTAGAAGTCAATAACTATAATTTACATTAAATAAATTCACTTGTTATTCAATGTCAATATGATAAGGACATGTGAATTTATGTGTCATTATTTATTTCTTGTAGTTCAAATATTTGTGCGTTTGTACCTAATTGATAAATATTTTAGCACACTTATATTGATAAATTATTTAAAAATAAATTAATCATAATTGGTTCAGTTATGAGTAAAGTTTAGTAGCATAATCTTGATTTAATTATTTGAGACTTTATCAATTCAATAATAAAAGTTTCAATTTTAATAATCAAAGTTGTTATTTGTTAATTTTAGTGGACTTTAAATTATTTAATATTTAAAGAGGTTCATTAAAGTTAACTAGTAATTAGTAGCATAATTTATTTCATAAAAATATAATATTATCAAGTTTAATGATAATAGTTGTATTATTATGAATAAAATTGTGAAGTACGGAAATTTTTTTAAGTACAGAGTTACTTGCATATTAGTCTCGTGTTATTATTTCAAGTGCACGATAAATTTCTTTTACGGTCAAAATGTTATTCTCATTTTTAATTAAAATGGTGGATAATATTATGATACCTAAAATAAATTATGTCTTGGTTATAAATCGCAATCCATCTCACATGGGCTATTTTGAAAATAGGATTCACTTTTTAGACGAGCACCCGATTGTGCATTATGCTTTAACTACTAATGTCTAATTAAATGTTGAGCTTCTCAGAAACATTCACACCTCATCTATAGACACATCAGATGACGATCAACTAAGCTTCATGTTCCCCATTAATGATGAGATAATTGAAATCATTGAGGAAGATTTCAATGAACATCTTCATTTTCCTCGGGATGATTTCGATGATTTACCAAGGGACTAGGAAGTATTTAGCTTCTTCAAGGCCATAAGAAGCACCATGTCTAATGACAAGTATCCAAAGCACTTCAACAAAAGTCATCTACCCAAACCTTGGAACTTATTCTTCAACATTCTGTTCTTCTGTCTGTCTCCCAAGACTGGTGGATTTCATGGACTAACACATTTCATGAGGCTAGTCGGAGTGGCTATTGCTTATAATCTTCCAATCAACTTTGGATGTCTGATAATGTAAAAGATATTGGAGAACCAAGATCAAAAACAAGATTACATCTTATATGTGAGGTTCCTCCAGATTGTTCTCAATGGTAAGCTCATAGAAGCTCAGAAGTCCTTGGTTCACACAGACAATATGGAAAATTCACAAGTCGTGTCCTCAAAAATGGTGGGTAAACTGTTCAGACAAACTCCTTTTTCCAATAACAACCCCATTCATGTGACGGACTTCATGCAAAAATACTTTGACTCCATTGCTCAGGAACCTGTCTCTGAGACTAAAGATGATCACGAACCTGATGCTGAAAATGAGGATGATCATGAGGCAGAGGCTGAATATGAAGCAGATCTTCAGCCTAATCCTAACGCTCAACTAATGGATGTTGACCAAGAATTTGTAATTGCTGAACAGCCAGAAGAGGTTTCTCAACCTGAAGTTGCTGAACATCAAGAAGAAACTGAGCCAAATCAACCAGAGAAAAATGTTTAAAGGCTAGAATTTACAGGTATGAAGGAATCTTTTATGAGTACTACTTTTGATGATTTTATTGACACTGATTCACATAATCTTGGTGACTTTCACACACAACTTTCCCGAGAGCGATTACAATCAGGAGGCAGTGAGTTTGTATTCCCACAAATTTATAACCACCCTCTAGAGCCCATAAATACATCTCAAACTCTCTTAGCCCAATCCCTGGCGTATAAGGATTCTTTGTGTATAGAGGGAGAAACTGCACATGATACAAAAAATAAGGAAGGTACTTTGAGTGAACCCACAACTCTGTCTCCAATGAAGGAAAATAGTACCCCGCTAAGACAACTATAACCTCCCATGTATCTTCCCAAAAGGATACAATGGCTGAAAAGGCACATAAACAGTTATCGGATCCATCTTCTCAACAAGGTGGGTCTATTGAAATTCGCCCGTTAGCCACGGTATCCTGTAATGAGTCAAACACACTCTCAAATCTTCAAGCTCTTGAAGTTTTACATGAGTCAATTAGAAGAGCGTTATTTGGTGAGGATGTATTGACGAAAACAGGGAATTCAACCATATTATGGTTATAATATCATGTTCGAGGTCCTTCAATGGATCAACTGCCTTCACAGGTATTAGGAAAGAGTGTTGTAATCGCTGCGACATCCAGCACAACACGTGCCTCCCCAGTACTAAAAACCTTGGATACATCTTTGGATAGGGGATCCGACATTGGTGCAGATCGGAAACCCATTGGCGATGAACCAGATTCAACTGGTGAGCATACGGGAAAAGTGTCTTCACCGACACTGGAGGAAGCTGAGGAACAGATGTCAAATATGACAGCCTCAGTGATCCTCCCAGAAATTCAAACTCTTGACCAGTCATCTCATGATGACATGTAACTTGTCTTGAACAAGGATCGGAACTCGCGAACTCCCATTGCACCACTGTTGACCTCCTTACGGATGGCTCCAGTGCTTTCTGCAGGTACATCTTCTGGATCTCGGAGCTATGAGCGGAGTGTATCCGTGATTGTGAGTAAAACACAAATCCCTAAATTGAGTGATGTAGTGTTCAGTGATACACTACGAGAAGCCCGTGAGACACCTACCTCCCAAATTACACCTATAGACATGTCACAATATGTAACCAAATCTTACCTTGAAAAGCAAGTTAGCATTTAAAGATAGCTATCTCAAAGAACAACTGGCTCTCAAGGATCAATATCTCAAAGATGAACTGTCTATCAAGGATCCACCAGATTGCACATCTTTCCGAACAACTTGACCTTCGACAAGCATCATTTGCTAGTTTACGGGAATTCGTGGAGCAATCTCTCTCTCACTCAGGAAAGGGAAAAGCAATTGTCAATATTGAGCCAAAGATCTCAGTTAGCAAGCAAGCGCCAATCCCTGTCTCCTCTGGAATAGATTTTTCCAGTACTGGGCCAAAGACCTCAGTCAGTAAGCAAGTGTCTGTTTCAAAATCACCTACTCAAGAGATCCCTGTCTTGATCTTGCCTGCTCAATCAACCCCAGCTCTGAAGGATAACACAACTTAGGGGGAGAAATGGGTGGAGCAAGAAAAAGTAGTTGTTGTTGTGAACTTAATTCAAGATGCTTTCAAGCAGCTGATTCTGGATATGATGCGTTTGGAGATGAGCTTCAAGAAGAAAAGGAAGAAAAAGAGGAGAGGATTGATCGAAAGGTGTTACTAAAGTTAAGACATACTGCTGAGAAGAGTTCTACGACTCAGGGGGAGAAATCAACATCAAAACAAGATCATTTGAGCAAAGTCATTACAACTCAGAGGAATCTTCTGTCGGAGATATATCCTCCAAAGCCCCTATTCTCAGAGTATGAACTGGAGAAAGGAGAGATAGACGAGAGTGATGTTCCTAAGGGGTATGAACCTAGATTTGAAGAAGTGGTCACGGAGGAGAGAAAGATTATCTCTGAGGACTAGGAATATGAAGATGAAGATGCCTTCTCGGATGACTGTTTGTTCTATGGATTACAGGAGAAATTCAACCGATCTTATGAAGAAATTCAAGGAGAGATTGAAAGATCAAGAGCTAGAGTGCAAAGAGCCATACAGAGAAGGGAAGCAAGAGAAGCAAAAGAATCATATCTTCGGGCAAACAGGAGAGGAAAGGAATGGGATGAGAATAAAAGGAAAATGGACAATCTGAAAACTATTATAAGTTAGAACCTGACAACCGGAATCTTCTAAACACTATGGAGAAGTACATAGAGGATTATCCCATATTCATGAGTTCTATGATCAGTTTAATAGGATAATCACTGGTATTGCTGGAATATTCTAAAGAATGGATGGAAAATCACTGTCGATCACAGAGATGGACTTCAAATAAAGATCTCTACTAGTGTATTAAAGAAGCTAAATATGTGGAACTGTTTTGTCTTAGCATCAAAAATCCCGTGGTTGAAAATAAATGAGAATGAATACTTCAGAGACAAGCTTCAGAAGATGATGATGGATGTGTCTCCTCAAGCATTCTCTTATCCATATCGTGATCAAAGTATTTGCAGATTGCAGAATGCAGGAACATCACCATGTATGATCAACCTATAAGATCCATTCTTATCTACAACTCACTTTCCTGAAAAGTAAACTCAGGAGCAAAAAGAGCAAAATTGGAGGCACCAGGAAGTCAAAATTCAGGTAGCAGGCTTTAGAGCTACTAAAGTTTCTATATGTTTACAAGCTCAATGATAAAATGATCAGGGATACAGAGAAGGACATGAAGGAAAATTAAAATAAATTATCCTTGATATGGTGTTCATAAATGGAGAGCCATAAATTAATCTTCTTAAAGATAGTGAACCTATCATCAGCACTGACAGTGAAGGGATCTAGTGCTTTGAGATCAACAAAGCAAAGATTAAGATCAATAATTTCAGAACAAGCGGATCGAATCATTACAATCAAGCCTTGATGGATGTCAGACTATCCACATGTAAAAAGGACAAGATTGCTTTTGATTTCAATCATAAGAATACTGATGAGGTAGTGGAAAGAAGAATCGCATTAACGACACCAAAAGAGTACACAAAGAGACAAGTCAAGGCATCCTAAAAGGATAACAGTCTTCATAATGTCAAAAAGATCTACCATGTTTTTGAACCCATCCTAAGTGCTCCAAAATCAGGTATCTCTAGTGATACTTAAGTAACTGAATAATCCACCTCCCATTAAAGCACTGAAAATAGAAGCTCGTGATTTAGTCCAGCTAGACTGAAGATTCTGGATAGAAGTAAAGGATCATCTCTCCCACACTCAACAAAAATCAACAGATCCTAGAAAGAAAGCTTACCAAGAGAAAGCCTGATCAGACTCAATCCATTCAAGGGGAGAAGTGTAGTAAAGGAAAGAAGCTAAAGAAAACAAAAACAAAGAAGAAGATAGATTATCGTTCAGGCTAGAGGAACACTCTTTGTAATTTGTAATTTAAGAAATCTGGAATGAATATGTAATCCAGAATGTATTTAATATCTTAATCTGTTTGAGGTTGTACTTTTTCATATTGTCATTTGAGTTATCCTTAGGGATTGCTTGTCAAACTTAAACAATCAAATCGGGGGAGATTGTAAAGCATAATGTAACGTATATGTATCGAGGAATTATAACTCAACATGAAACAGAAAAGATAAACAATATTAAATTATGAAACATAGGAACCCTAATGATGAAGACTGGATATATACAAAGAATCAAAAGATGGATTGATTGTGTTTAAGTTCATAATAAGTCATGGGAAGAAGTCATTAACATGTTCAAGCCTCCATAAAGAATAAGATGTCGAAGGACTTCCAGTGTCAGTAAATGATTTGATTGAAGTATGGAAGATCAAGGGTTCAGTGATTGAAGCACTGAATAATCAACCAAGGTGTCATCAGCTCAGCATTAAAAGAATTTGAAATTAAATCAATTCATGTTAGTTGTTTGTGAACCAGACCAGTGCCAGCATCAGCATATTAGAGAAGGTTTAATTCAGTTATACAGAAGATCAATATTGATACAATTATTAGAGTCAAGAATTTTTTCTAAGTCAAAGATCACTGCCAAGAAACTAGATCGCAAGTAAGTGCAAGAAACAAAAATTGGCTAAGGAAAAATAGCTTACTATCCTGGTCGTAAGTATCTATTCAGGGAGCTACAGGTCACAAGTAACTTTGGACTTGGGAAATAGCATCCTCCTAGAAGCACAAGGTTGTAAGTAACCTGTACAGGAAAAAACAGGGTTGCAAGTAAGTATTAGAGATGAAATTAAGGAAAAATCTTAACAGGTCTACCTAGGTCGCAAGTAACTTTGCCTAGGGAACTAGGGCAAGTAAATGCTAAAGGAGAAATTGCTAAGGCAAACCACCTTGTGATGTTCTGGTCGCAAGTAAGTGACTAGAAAAGGCTACTAGTGGTCGCAAGTAAAGTAGCAACCAAAGAACTCTCTCTTGTCGCAAGTAAACTACTGGTTGTGTTATTGTGAATTATAAATGCAGCAATTCAATGATTTGAATGGACAGACATGTGCCACCTTCCCTAAGGAATTGAAGTCGAAAAAAGCAGAAAATGAATACAATTCATTTGGTAATCTTCCTCAGCCAACAGAAAGTATTTACTGGAAGCTCCATTAAAGACTTCATTTATAAGCTTGTAAACAAAGTTGTGTTGAATTTCTATTAATAAAATAATATATCTCGAATTATTTTGTGTCTATTTAATTCCGTATTATAACGAAGAACTTGAAACGAATCGAAAAAGATTGTAGGTATCGTATTCAACCCCCCCCCCCTTATACGATACTTTGGAAGCGGCTTATGTGATGAAACGGTTAACAACTGTGGTATTATGAAATTAACGTCAAAGTGGAAGTTAATTTCAATCTCAATATGTTGACTTTGGATTGTGTTACAGATTTAGCTCCATGGCTACTGCTGTTTTATTGATCTACGACTGTATACCTCTACAATCATCAGTACTTCATGATTGTAATTCAGGCTGAGCACAACATTTGCATGCACTCATTTTACATTAAGTGTAACTTGTGTATTGGCGGTTCCTTATTTAGCGAACGCATAATCATTGGTAACTTCTATTTGATCAAGAAAAAACCGATAAAATGAATATGCTAATGAAGGCTACAGATTCAAAAGATTCAGATAAGAGGACAGAAGAAAGAAAACTTATAATCTTAAACGCTCATGTTATTTGGTGATTGATTTTTATAATATGCTAGTTTTAACTGTGTCAGAGGGAGGTAAACACCAGGGAAGGTTTGGACCCTCCCTGAAATTGGTCAATTTTTTTTAAGAAAGCCCAATGTAAAAGTTCCCCAAAAAAAACATTCACAAAACTCAAGCATCAGCATACACATCAATGAAAAATTCAGAAAAACAGAGAAATGATAAGAGAAGAGAGATGTGACCGAGAGAGATGTGATAATAGTGAACAAAAACGGATACGTGATAATAGTTTGTAACATGATAGGGGACGAATGGTT